>NW_027192152.1:5789-24767 GCF_041956525.1 Rhizomucor pusillus
GTAGTATATATATATATATATATATATATATATATATATATATATAAATGCACAAATGTGTGAGCATTGATATCTCTCGCTATGTTGTCTTTCAGGAACACGAGGACACATACCCAGACATTGAATTTTACATTTTTGTATGTCACAGACTCGACATTGAAACCGACGGTTGGAATGGTCGTGACGGATTGATTAAGTTTAAGTTTGTACAGAATAGCTACAGTATAACAATTAGAGACATGAGCATTAGGAGGGCAAGAAGACAAAAGAGGATTCATCATCTTACTCGTCTTTCCAGCGGCATCCAAGCCCAACATTAAAATTCTCATTTCTTTGCTGCCAAACAGCTTGGCAAGAGCTTTCGACATGTTAGCGCCCATGGTGTTAGAAGTTACAATTAGAGATGAGCGAACGATAAAGGAGAGGCAGAGGTTGCTTTTGCTAGCAAAGTAAATAAAAAAGAAGCGTCGAAGAAAGGGGTGTCGAGGTCCGCACGAGCATTCGCCTGCAAGCAAAATGGCTGTATGTGACACAGGATGTCTAGTAGAATCTTTCACACGCACACACACACACACACACAACCCACTCACTTACGCAATGTCCAGGTCGACCAAGCAACAACCAGCAGCAGGAGGACCTTGTTCGAATGAAATGTGAAGTTCAACAATTGATGATTCCAGCACACACACACAAAACCATCATGTTTGCGACTACTGTATCCTTTCTTCTTTTTGTATGCAACACCAACCGAGTTGCGCAAAAATCTATCTATCAGGCACACCATTTGTTAGGTTTGCAATGCAGGCAAACAAAGAAAGGGAACAATGAAACGGAAATCTGCGTGATCCCACAGGGAATGTAATAATAAGAAAAAAGGGGGAATTGCTGTTAGCATTAGCACAGAAGAAAAAGCAGTAAAATATTAGCTCTCCTCCTTTCGTCGCTACTGCTGCAGTTCATAACAGCGGGTGTTTTTGCTGGCTGGCTGGGTCAGGAGAAGGGAAATGAATGAATGAATGGCTTCAGTCGCCGCTTCGCTGTTTCTTTTCCAAACTTATTTCCTACCTATGGAAGATCACCTTTTTGCTAAAGTTCAGCAGAGTACCGATTGCCTCGACGATGCAGGCGATCCCAGACGCTCTGATGACGAGCAGAGCAACGTCGATGAGCGGCACAATGTACAAGTACGTTAGAAAGACAAGAGTAAAAAAAAAGAGCTCGAAAGACATGAGGGGCATAAAGGCACAACGTACATATATCAACTGTTGTTGTAAAATATATATATATATATATGAAGACACCAGTGTCAACATTCCGGGAAGGTCCACAGACGGGTCCCAAAGGTGTGATCGCGGACCATGCAGAGTACGAACGGGCAAGGTGGCAAGAGCAGCAACGGGCGCGAGCAGAGTACAATGCGCGAATGCTCGCCAAAGCGCCGACGACGACGACGTATGCACAGGATGAAGCCGAGAAAGCAAAGAATGTGCAGCAACAGGATGAACTGGTGCTGGAATATTCACAGCGTGGCGGCAGCGATGATGATGATGATGAGGATGATATGTTGCTGCAGGACGAAGAAATCATGCAGAGATATCGAGAACAGCGATTGCAAGAATTGAAGCAGCTCAGCAACCAAAAAGCACGGCAGCAACATCGGCTGTTTGGCACAGTGCAGGATGTATCTGCGGATGAGTACGTTGCTGCCATTGACAAGGAATGGCGGACGGTGCCGGTGGTTGTCCATATATACGACGAGGTGAGGAGGCAGAGAGATAAAATTAACCGAGCGGTACAGAAGCATTTTAATTTGGCATCGTTTTAAAGCGTATACACCAATGCCAAAAGCTAGACGAATTCTTGGATGGACTGGCTGAAAAATATGCGCTTGCAAAGTTTATTCGCGTATCTGCGCAGGATCTCGATTTCGACCTAGTGGGCTCTCCGGCAATCTTGATATACAAGAGCGGCATGTTGGTTGGCAACTATGTACGTCTAATTGATCTAGTCGGGCCGGTGTTCAGCATCGATGCGGTTGAAAAAGTACTGCTGAGGTAAGAAGAAACCAGGGACTTGACGTTGGCGGCCCAACGCCTCACTGGACGACTCTCCATGCAGGTCCGGCGCGATCTCGTCGGATGATAGCTTGAGTATCCCCAGCAGAGTTAAAGATCAGAACGACGACGATTAACCAGAAAGACCTCTCCATCATTGTTACCCCTTTACATTGATCATCTCATTTTCAATTTTTTATCACGCACTCTTCTCGTTATTAAAATCGACAACCACCATTCCCCTGGAAATATTTGGCAACGATGATGTAAAAAAGTTTGTGCTACATCAAGCCTGAAATCAAGATATCCGTATTCGGCTAGTATCAATCTGACGTTATGGCTGTGCTGGTTATTTTGTTCCAGCAGAACAGACTATGGTTTTCCCGCTCTTGGCGGGGACCACGCATCGTGTCGGTGCAGGGCAGACGCGGGCAAAGGGGAAAAGACAATGTATAAAAAATACATTTTTGAAGGGGCGGTGCACCAGCAGGCATCACCCGGAACGGAGGGATGCTTCTACATACAGAGAGGAGACTTGTTTGGATAGAATGATATGCACTTGCAAGCAAAGAATACCTGTCACGCCGCACGCACGCCATAGAATATGAGTAAGATTTTGTATAGAGCATGCAAGAGATCACAGAGCCAAGGGGAAGGCGCCAGAGAGCAGAGAAGCTGCATGCATGATTCGGTTAAGAGGTATATAAACATGCTTTAATCTGCATCAATGGTGGTCAATCGTTTGCAATCTTAAAAGATTTGATGTTCTAGCTTACCATATCATTTCTCTTCATTATTTCTGTAAAAGATGAAGAGCAGAAAGAAATATACAGGGATTGCTCATTTTATAGGCATCTCAGCAAAAAATCTTCTGTTATCAGAGCCAATGCTTACATCCGGAACTTCGAATGTTGTTTTACAGTACTGTACAATATCTTTTGTGAACCGGTCCATTAACATGTAAGGTCTACAAATCTTCTATGTCGTACCGTATGTACAGCGCTATTTGGAGCTCTCTATCTTCCTCCAGGAGCTTCCACGGAACGTGCTTACCTCTAAGCCTATTTCGTAAGTGTTCAAAAGTATACTTTGGATAGTGCATCATGTCGAAGCAGACTCGCGTGCCTCTCCCAACGCTGGATTTGCATCCGCCATCGAGACTCCGAATCATGCAAAATCTGGTTATGCATCCGCCATCGAAATTCCAGATTTACTGTTAATAGCAGGGATAATATCTCTAGGTCATTGGATACACCTTATTGATTACTTGCGGTTTTGAAGATACGTCGATATTGGGGATAGGGAAGCATACATGCAACGGAGTCTGTGGTGTCCGAATTTTCGCTGTATCATGCAGCTTCGCCATCTTTGTGTGGGTTCCAGAACCATAGTTTTTAAGATTAGGCATTGTAGGCGAGAACGATCCGGATGTGAGAACAGAACGATGCATAAAGTCAACTATCAAAATGAGTCTATGCTCAAGAAATTCGACGTTTGAGGAATATTTTCAGTGAATTCGAGGCGTTGTGCTACTCGCTTGGCCTTCATAAACCTCCATTCGACGGCGGTTTTGCATCCGCTTCGCTACTGCAAGCACTGCGCCGTCGAATTGCGGTTTATTTAGACCGACGCTCGATGAAATCCACTGTTTGATTTGGTATTAGCGCTCCTGCGTCGCCGTGCATATATGCCCGGTATTTTCGCCTTAGTCCATAACAGTAGCCTTCACCTCTTTATCTCCTGAACGTGTTGGAGCGTTCATTTCTTTCTGAGTAGCTTCCTTTAGACGTCAATCTCGAGAATAGTACTCAGGCATGTAGACAGCCGCGAAGGTGATCATGCTCTCTGAGTGGGATCGTGATCCTTGCATTGATGTATCCAAACGACGACGTGGATTTGCAACACATAACCTGCTGGTAATTCGTTCATGATCAAGTCCACTGCAGTATCTGCAGGGCATTCTTAGTGGAAAGTGAAGAGAAAAATACAGCTCAGACTCTTTCCAAAAAGGGTCGTAACTCACATATTTGGTAATTTTGCCTTTGCTATTTTTTTTTGTTTAGTGATTAGTGATTAGTGATAAGAGAGATTTTTAAGTGCGCATGCCACGAGAAACTTCAGGGAATGTCAAAGGCACCACCAATCTTGCCTTTTTAGAGTTCTGTTTTTCCAAGCCATTTGATGCTCGTTCCTCCACAGTGCATTTTTCCAATTTGCACCCCAGGTTGCGCAACACAGTTTCTAGCCTTTTGCTTTAATGTTAGCCTTCGTGACCCAAACGTTGACACGTGCTGCTAATTGCTTACTTTGATGGTCGCACCGATAAATCTTTGGCAAGGATTTCTGGATATACAGTGTAGTTATTCACGCTTAAGCAAAGTACCATCAAATAGCAAAGGATCTTATCGGTCATTGCACTTGTGCGTACACCTTGGTCGGTGTACCGTTCTGTGAGCTTGTCGACGATAACTGCTGAAGGGTTGCCAAGCGCAGTCTCCACTTTGCGTCGGTTCTTTACATCGCGTGCAGAACATTTGATCAGATACGCCATCATGTATGAAATGTATACAAGTATGCGCAGCCTATTCCGATCCTTTTTGCCGTTTGATTTAACAAGCCGAATAACTCGATCGTTGACAAATCTGGATGTTCTGAAAGGCAGACTGTTTTTGATATCCTCCACTTTAATCTGGTTCAGCAGATCCTTGACGAAAATCTTTTGCAATTCGTCGTCGGTCACCACGCTTGATATATCGTAGGCCTCTTCAGGAGTCTCTGCTTCGACGTTGTGTGCTGGGATAGGCAACGCCTTCTTCATTTCCGTCTTAATCTCCTCTGTTGTAGGCATGGCTGTCTTGCCAATAGCACTGTGTAGATCTTGCAATGCTTCTTCAACTGCCTCGCCCTTGACAACGTTGCGTTCTTCATCCTTAAGTTGTTTCTGTGCTTTGGCCGTACCAAACGCCATACCCAGCGCCTTTCTGGCTTCTGCATAGTTCTTGTCGGTGCGAGCATCGCTGTCCAGAGTCTGAAGTGCTTTTACAGTGCGTCGCAAACGGACAACTGGGGCTGGCGTAAGCGTAACCGTTTTTTCTTTTTTCGAATAAACGCCAACAAGATATCTACATACACATATTTCATCAACCGCCAGTTTCACAGAGTATTCCCGAACCACACCCACTTGCAGTGATTGTCAGGCGCACTTCCTCCAAAAGTTGAACCTGAAAACAAGATCTTGTCCGTTTCGCCAACAATGGCTTGCCGAGATGTATCTTTGGCATCCTTTGATGAACGATAGCAGGTGAACTTCGCCTCAGAGGTAGGCATCGTGCCGGGGAACGCCACTGAATGAGTCGGTAAGATATTGCATATTAATCTTGTCAACTCGATCTAATGCTCACCCAAGAACGGCGATTGTTGATCAACTGAGACTTCATTCACGGATAGCTTTGCATGCTTTCCACCCTGTCCCTTGGTACTCGAGGACAAGGACGACGATTCGTTGTGCTTTCTCTTTGGCATGGCGAGGTCCTCTGGAAGACGTACTCTCTTTTTGCAAGAGAGACAGAGCTTAAATTTTTGTGGCTTGCCCGCAAGGAACGAATCTACGACAGTGGGAGTGGGCTATGCTCCTAAGATATTTGAAGGCTGTCTCCAAGATAAAGCGGTATACATCTATATATCCAGTGTTAAGAGGCAAGACCCCTCGCTTGCAGTTACACAACTATCATCGAATTTATGAAACGACTCTGTTTTACACAGCAGCACTGATATTCACCAAAAATCTCAAGTATCAATATGCAGTAGAAATATAACTTTCAATTAGACCCCGTATCACTAGTCATCGTCCAGCAGTTATATACATGCAAATTTTATCATGCAATTATTTTACAGGAGTTTACAAGCTGCGGCTATATGTTCGTTCTCAGGACCTAGCTTAGCGAAGCCCACAACCACTGGATATTCTGCGATCATAGCTTCTTTCCACTCTAGCTTTTCATCCAGAGTCTTCAGAACGATGGTCATATCCGTTTCCTTTTGCGGCCAACCTTGCTCCACCAAGTGCTTAAAGTATTTTGCAACTTGTACTGGTCGTATCCGTGACATATCATTCGCATCCGTGGAAGCGTCGTCGTTGCTTGTCAGCAAAAGCAGCAGTAATTCTCGAAAGTCATGGATGCTGTAAGTGAAAATCGTTCCAAGATCGCATATACCAGTAATCTGGACAATGATAACATGATCCGTTTCTAATTCAATTTTTTAAAGCACTGATTTCCTAACTATTGCTATTCCTTTTACCTTTTCGCCAGCGACATTGAAACCCGTTAAAAATGACACGTGCATCTGTAACAACGTGGTACATTGTATTGATGCAGCCATGTCCGTCGTCTAGAATTTCCTCCTTTCGATTCTCCAATGACTGTATCAATGGCCTCAACGGATCGAGAGGCCTAAAGGTGATGAAAGTGAGTTTTCTCGCTGCTGTTTACTAGTTATAATGTAAATTTTATCAGCATCATACCCAAGTTCCACCTGTATCGGCTGCCTCAAAGGTTTCTTGCAAACAAGCTGCTTCTCCTTCATATATTGAAAGTACTTGAATGCACGGCGCGCACTGGAAAGTCCCGTTGTTAGCAACTTGGATAAGAAACAAGCTGAGATCACGCTGTACTTTTTCAAATCGACAGCACCGATGCTGCGCTTCAGTGCATTTTGATCACGACCGCTGCTGCTAAGCATAGAATACAGAGCTAATCCTTCATCAAGACCATGTATAGTCATAGATGACCGAGTTGGATCCTTGTATTCTTTCTTTAACAGTTCGTGGGCACTCCAATGTGACAAGTTTTGCAATAGGTTGGGACGCTGGCGCTTGTAGTTTAAAAATATCCGTTGCGTATCAACAGGCACCGTTGTTTCCATATTCAGAGTGTCTCTAGTGCTTGTAGGCCTGCCAAGGAAAAGCGCGGCGCTTCGAGGTTTGTTACTGATAACCGTATTGCTTCTTGGCTCTAATAACGTTTTATTTTTGTTCGATGTTTTGTTTCCAAGTGGCTCGTTGGCACACTGCAAATTTGTTTGCCGTGCGGTTGTACTTGAACTTGTTGGTATTTCATCTCTACTGCTGTGCGTCGATGGTCGACCGGGCGCTCCTATTTCAAAGCTGCTGGATGTCGTAGGTGAAATTGAACTGACTCTATGCTGCATTTCTCTCGTTACTGCAGACGATGATGAATTGTTACGGTCTTGGTCAACTGCTTCTTCTACTTGACAGCGTGGACGCTTTTCACGGTGCCATATACCATGGTCTGCAGTTCTTTTCTCTCCCCGATTTACAATGTGATGATACTGCAGCGTTTTTGCGGGAGGAACGGGCGACTTTTCGTTCTCTGGTTGCCCTGATATGTATTCCTTGCTACGAGACAAAGAACTCGAATTCCCGTTATCTATCTGCCAACTCATTTCGTTTCTGAGAAAATGGTTGCTGGACGAGCTGCTTTCTGGTGACATTCGGCTGGTATCTGTTGTTGTAACTGGAACTATTTGATGCTCTTGCTGTCCATTTACATCGCTGCTAACATCCTGGGCTATTGTCGATGGTAAATTTGAAATTGATTTGTTGAACCAGGCTTCGAGAGTCGACACCTGCCGCAACGTTGTATCTGTCGCATATGACTGAAGTAGACCCCGATCATCTACACTTTCTTCTTCGCCATCGCTGGCGTCTTGATTATACATATCGAAAATCCATGCGCTAGACTGGTCTCCTCCGTGCGAATTTTGCACTTCTTTATCCACCGAAGCACCAGCGTTCGCTTCTTCGACCGCAGTTTTAGCATTCTGCTCTTTAACTTGCATATCTTGTACGTCGGAAGTATCATTTCCTGTTATCGTATCCGATGTAGCAATGGAGAGTGATGTCGACATTTCCTCGTTTGCAGTCTCTAAAGTTTCTAACCTGTTTCGATTACATACGCCAACGTTATTCACTTGGCACATGAAGATTTCACAGGCTATACGGGATATACCTTTTTGGCTCTGATAACGACCGATTTCCAATGCTAGGAATTTTAAACGGTGATCCATACACGTTTTCCAAAAGTTCTTCGTATAGATTGATGATTCGTTGCTTGTAATGAAACATAACTACCGATTTGTCAGGTTCAATGTTCACTAAACAGCTGATATTAATACTGATCACTGATTGAGAAACGATTGCTCGGTGTACTTGCCATCATATGCCGCTGCGGGAATGATGATATTAATGTATATGAATGGCGTCTTCTTTGCAAAACTTTCTAAAGGGATTCTCCATGTTAATAACTAGGAGCTGTCTTTGCATTAAACTTTTCTGACCATCGTCCGCTAAACCCAGTATCTCTCTCAATCGATTTTTTGCAAGCGAGACAAGATCCTTCAAACCTGATCGAATATAGTTGACCGGTCGCTGGTTGACGTAAATAAATACACGGTCTCCTCGATAAATGATGGATGGATCTTTTTAAATCCTTAATGAACGCCCAATTGCAATGAATATTGAAAATATTCCCACTAACCGATGTCTTTCTTTTTTGGTAAAACACATTCCAGTCTTAGTTTCTCTTCACCTTCGACCACGTGGGTTTCGAGCATTTCGGCCAATTGTCTGTCGTACATTGTGGTAATGGCTTCAAGCGTATTGGATACATTCGGTTTAATCCACCTTTGATCCTTGTTGCGACTGCCTAGTGTGTCACTGGTCTGCAGCAACATAAATCGCACTGCTGGATGCGACAAGCCGTATTTAACAAGTAGCTCATGCATCCTTTTCACGGAAGCGGCTGCAGTCTTTTGTGCAATCTAAACATGCATAAACTTAGCCAAATCGTCTATGTGGTATAGTTTTATGCAACAATATACCTGACGTCTGACTGGAAGGTTATGAAAAGGATTCGTCAAGACCACCAGAGTACCTTCTCGACTGATACTTGCTGAAGGTTTCTCGCTAAAAATCCAAAGCCTGTTGGTTCATAGCTAACAAAGGCATAAAAATAGATTACCTTTTATGCGAGCCTTCTTTGTCCAGATCATACTGCTTGGCAATTTTGTCTTGTCTTGTCTTTGTCGTCAACTGTAATGTTTCTGCAACGGCGCAGATGGCACTCAGAGCCTCGCCTAGCATAGTAGGTGACATGTACTTTTAGCATACCGCAAAGCAGGGTATCATCTCCAAGGCTTTACTTTTTGCTACTTGCCTCGAAACCCAAAGGTCTTCAAGCTCTCAAGGTCATTGAATGAACATATTTTGGACGTATAATGCTTCCTTGCCATCATAGCTCTATCTTCCTCCTTTATACCGCTACCGTTATCTTTGACCTTTTTAGCTGAACAGTCAGCAACTTGAGCTTACGGTCAATTATTAAATCGTTTCGCTTACGTGGATCGATTGGAGACCATTGTTAACTATTTTGACTTCAATGTTGGTAGCTCCTGCGTCAAGGGCATTCCTGCAATGCAAAGTTGAGGACTTTTTCCAATCTGAAGGCAGTATAAAATTTACGCGTACTCGACTAGTTCCTTGACAATCGACTCGATTTCTGTGACGACCTGCCCAGAATGCAAGCTGCGAATAGTCGCAGTATCTAGAGCCTGTATGGCTTGACTCATTCAAGAGTATTGTTATTCCAAAGACGATCGGGTTTCAAAGTATGTCGGTCTTTCATGCAGAAGAAAAGCCGCGTTCAAAGAAAAAAAGATCGGGGAAAACTCTGAAAGTGCGGATGCAGGTTGCATGATAAGCTTAACAAGCGCTTCGCTCGCTGCGCCTGCTTCGCCGAAGCTCATGGCTGATCCGAGTCTGTAGAATAAACTCGCATGAATCGATGTTTGAGAGAATGCTGCACCTAAATCTAGCTTCTTGCTGCTTCGAAACAAATCCGCAAACCATCTTCTTATAGTTAGCAGTAGACTCCTAGCAAGACTTCTGCCCTCAACTTTCAAGTCTCGCTATTTTCAAGCAAAATCCTGTAACCGAGGCGTTGAAATTATCGGGGATACATTGTAATAGTAGAAGGTTGTGTGTGTGTGTGTGTGTGTTGTTTTTGTTTTTTTTTTTTTTTTGTATAGACTAGAGTTTTTTGACATAAGACAAACGGTATGGATAGAACAACGCAGTTATCAAGTAGCTTGCCTTGCAGAACAATATTGGATAAATCCTGAAGTGTTAGCAGAATCAAATTTCTTGTAGATTCAATCATATTTCCGTATCGATTGATAGCTGTATGTCAAGACTGTGCATCATAGGTTTGTATCTTGCTTAAGACGTGATCCCGCACCTTTGCCCCGAACATAGGTGCTCTTTTTTAGTTGCTTTCTTTGAATGCGTCCTAAATATTTCCAAGAAACTAAAGCAAATCTTTAGATATTTTCTACGCAATTTAAACGTAGTATGATGTAGATGACGCACTTCATCATCTTCTGTCAAACACAGGTAGCGAGATTGGTATTATTCTGGTTATCTTCCTCAACGTGCGTAGATGCCTCCAACGTAACCTTAGAATATGATCCGATTACGAACGTAATCCACGCGTAAACATTCAAAGACCGCGGAAACGCGTCAACGAATGCATTGAATCACAGCTGCGAATATGAAAAGGGACCTGGATCCAAAATCTTGTCCTTTGCTCTGTTCTCTCAAACATCCCGGTACGTTGGCTCCTCTCTCCAGGTGCAGTACGATCTCTGACGCTTAAATTCGTAGCCTGCATGACCTCTGTCCTGACCCGCCTCCTCCAACATCAACCATTTCGCGCTTCTCCTTCGTCTTCTCTTCCGCTTCTACATTTGTACTGCGATGCATCACTTCTAACAAACCGACCCCACGGGTAAAAAGTATGTCTACTGGTTTACTTTGCTGCGATGCACACAAGCTGATATAGAAACACTGGGTGCGCGGTCTGGTCCCCTGTGAATTCAAGGATTACCTTTCGGGGTGTAAGTATCAATTATGATTACGCAGCAGTAGCGCAAATTACTAACGTAATGCTCTTAAGAAATCCCCTTGTTCCCAATCAACTACGTTTGCTACTCGCTCTTGACTTCTTTATATTCATTCCTGTATTGCCTTCTTTATAATTAACTTTGGTTATTTCTTTTTAATATAAAGATTTAGGTAGAAGATCTTTTCAGTAGCTTCAACACGCTTGAATCCTGCCATTTCTGTGAGTCATAGCACTTTCTAAAAGGAATTCTTATATAGCGGTATAAAATGCCGAGAACTGCTGCTACGATAAGCGATGGAATTTTCCAGATACTGAACAGAATAGCCTTTGGGGCCAGGTAGTCCATAGTTATATTATTGCCATACTTGCTGCATTATTTGGGGTTTCTGCCTAGTTTATAATTAGGGACCGTCTGGTTCGATACGGAGGCCGGATTCTCTGAAGGCAAACGTGCGAGGTCGATAGGTCGACGATGAAGATGGCACAGAAGAGGACGAGGGCGCAGAATAAAAGGAAGCTTGACCGCAACTAGTCAGAGCGAGGTATAATACTTGCGAAAGCACGTTCTGGAGAGACTGCTGCAGAGCTTGTTGTTTGGCACCAAAGGAATCAAAATGTTCCTGCATCGAGTTTTTGAGAAGTTGATAGTTGTTGATAGGCTTCCCAACCCAGACTTGACAACTTCTGTCGTGTGAAGCATCACCCTTTCAAGCTACGCATCGGTAGGGTCTTGCAATTCAGCATCGACCAGTGCGGCGAGGAGCTCAGATTCGAAGGTCTTGTAGGCGTTCGAGCGAAAAGTTCAACCGTCAAAGAAGATGCTCAGGGTAATAGCTTTCAAAATTACAGTATCCTAAATATAATAATGATAATAAGCAGCTTGGGCTATCAGACGACTCTCTGAACTGTTTATCCGGAGAAAGACAAATCGAAGATATATGAGGAGTTCTAGGAAGGCAGGTCCAGCATCGTCCTCTTGTACCTTTCCTTCATCGAACTTCTTGATCCAATGATCGACCTCTGAAAATACTTTTCTTGCCGTCTCGCGGCAGATCAAGGGCTGGTCCGGGCAGATGAGAGGAACCAGGATATGCGGCGTAGAAACCGGCTAATGCTCGCATGGTCTGCTTTGTCAGGGATGTGAGTAACACCCGATCATCTTACTTGCTCTCCACGGCCAACCCTTCGCTAGTTTTTCTTCATTCATCTCTTTGATCGCGCTTCCCTCTCTTTATATACGTAACCTTGCTTGAACAGACACCCACTGCATTAAATGCATTTCTCTATGCTTTACATTATTTATGATACGACATCTCCTTGGACAGATCCTCGTCCTTAAAGACGTGTATATCATACCAGTGCTCACGTCTTGGAATCCATGGAAACTGTTCGCATTCAATCTGCCAGCTGTAGGAAAATTACAGGGTCACCGCACGGTGAGAGCAAAGTTCGACATCCTGGTGCCGCGTTAAAGAGACCAAAAACGTAAAAATCTGGGACTATGATTCTTTCCCTAGCGGCGCATAAAAACTGCCAGTATTATTTTAAACCCAGCATTAAGCATCTTTGAAGAGGCGCTGACCAGAGTGAAGATTACTGCATATGTAATGATAAATGTCCCATTTCCTGCAATTCGTCATTGCACCCAACGGAAGCGGGGAAAATTTCTTTCCTGTTCTTTTATTTTCCCACCTCTCTTCGCATTGCTGAAGAGCATGGACAGACTTCCGCTAGAGGTATTCTTGAATATACTGTCGTTCCTTCCAATATCGTCCTATACCGAGCTATACACTGTGTTTCCCATGGCAACCATCGATGAAGCTTTGCGACTAAAGTTGAAACACACTGCAGCGCAGCCGCAACTCCATCTTGTTTCCACCAACCTGCATGAACTCCTGGCTCCAGGACGGCGTACAAGCAAGAACGAGTCATCGTTACCCTTGTTTTTTGCAGCGTTCGATAAGGACTTGCGGCAGGTCTGGTTTTTTCCAAAATTTGCTGTCCAGCACCATTATTTCAAGGTCAAGGATGCTTATGTTTCACACGGCAAGCTCATCTTGAGATCTCCAGACACTGCTCGCGATCTAGCATTGTTGTCATTGTGGGATATACGAAAGCGTCTGCCGCCCACTCGAGCAGGCACTTTCTCAGGTGCAAGTGAAATAGCTCAGCATGAAACGCAGATACAGGACTTGACTATCGAAGACACTGGTTGCGTGCTTGATGCCTGCTTACTATGCCCTGGCGACAGTGAGGTTTGCAAACAACCGATAGATGCAAAAGCTACTCGACCACCCCTACCGCAATGCTACACACGCAAAGCACCGAGTCCCGGAATAACTGACGATTATTTGTGGGAACCAATTTATCCCGACCCAACATGTGGGTATTTTCTGGTCGAGAGAGTGGGTCTCAGCATATCAAAGTTCTTAGAGCTGAATTGTCAAGTTGTCAAGTAGATGTTTGGTTACAGTTACAGCTTGTATTTTATACCCATGTCTCTGTGCATAATTGTTCATTCCTCTCTTTCCTTGTTTGCTTGTATGTATACTCTTTTGATCCTCATATAGATTGTATGTATCTGCATATAAACCTCGAGATGTATCAACTGTCCCAGTATCTGCTATCCAATTATCCCACCACCTGTCTAAAAAATGCGTGCAAGTAATCAGTGGACAGCCTGTTTTGCTATCTTTAAACGTTTTTCTCATCAAGTTTAATGACCGAAACCGGGCTCTTCTTTTCCTTGTAAACAGTTGCCTAACGGACTAACACGTCCTCCAGTTGGTTTGATTCAGAGTTCGACCGCGTCTTTTCAGCATACGAGCTACTTATTGGTGCTGGTTTGTCTATACAAATCCTCAGTAAGGAAGAAGCTGTGATATTTACCACGCCAAACCCATCGAACATCTTTTCGCAATACTCGCGCACTGCAGCAATCGCAAACTGCGCCTATGATTAACAATACACCCGTGCAACCGTAAAGAATAATGAGTTGATCTGCACCGGTTGTCAGGACAAGAGGAAGTTGTGACGATGAGACTTAACGACCAGATAAGAAAGCGGCTGATTCACGTACGACGTTGCGCATCCAAAATAAATTGCAATTTACAGATCAATGATATTATGGAAGTCGACCAGTTCGTGTTCCGTTACAAAAGCAATGAGGTGACAGTGTGGTCCATATTGATCGTAGCGATTGCGACATACATACTCCATCAACTCTTTTGAAATTAACTGCGATCGTACTAATGCTGCAACCAGCGAGCACGCAGCGTCCGGGCAGCGTGAACGGTCTTCAGCTCGCAATAGCGCAAGATCACCGGCTGCTTGGGAACATATGAAGAGAAGATGATAACGGGGTCGAGTTTCCCCATCTTCTTCTTCGTTTCCCTTGGTTATATCATTAGAGGAGAATGGAGTTCGGATGATCAAGTGCAAAGTATACGCACGCGCGACCATCGACCACTGTAATGTCTGGACATTTTTATGACGTACGCATACCGTGGCGATGCAAGATTTTCCTAAAGCAATGCAGCATTTGTCAATGCCACGATTGCAGAAACCCGAGCTTAGATCGCAAACTCGAATCCTTTCCGAAAATGCATCGCTATAAGTGCCTCCATTATCCTATGCTCGAATATGTGCCAACAGATACGCAGAGAGTAGAAAATCGCATAGTGGTCACTTCAGAAGATGCAAATTCTGTCATGTTACGACGTGGCGCAGTTCGAGGCACGAATATCGACTAACTTCTAGAAAGATTATTTGCATCCATAGTCACCTTTCCGTTGGCCTGCCCTTGGCTCAGTGTAATTCTGTAGTATCAAGAGAAAACAGACTGGTGAAGTTGTTTATTCACAATCACTCTGTATTTATAGAGAATCCTTCCTTTGACAATCTTTCCTCTGTATGTATCTGATATAATCTCATAAAGTCCGTTAACTGGTGATGGGTGACTATCTGCCATGCATCTATCACCATCAGAGCGGGAGACCTTTATCTGGTGTATAATTAGAGCTCTCAAGTTCAAGATAGCGGTAACTAAGCTATCTGTGTTACCATAGAATAAAGAGAGGATCTGAAGTGCAGGGTGAAATCAAGAGGTCCTGTTGCGGTCGTGGGACTTTCTCTAGCGTTAGCAAGGTCAACTAGTGATGCAGTTGCTAATCATAGAGGAAAAGAAATGAATAAAGGTTGGGATAACGCAGAATAGCGTGAAATTGGTTCTATTGTTTATTGGTCAAGTATGGAGGATATATATATATATATATATGTATCTTCTAGTTAATGCAGATGTGCGTAATATCACAATTTGTCGTAAGTATCAATGCTTCGATGGCGTGCTGTTAATGCCAACGACATCTCTTCATGCTGACTGCAGATATCGTGCTTATGCTGGCTACATGATGTACAGTATGTATCTAATGCTGACTGTTTCGTGTAGGTAATGCTGCATGCTGGATCATCGAAGATATCTGGGTACTGCTGTAACAGGTCCTGTCAATTTCTTACGAACGAAGTGTTCGATACAGCACATTCCTTTCTGGCACCCCACGGCATCCGCAGACTTCTGCATGTGTCTCAAAACTTATACGCGATTCTTAGTCATTCCCCGGTCAGCTTCAAAGTAGTAATCGAGAGAACCTACATAGACGTAAAGCATGAATGGGAATATTAGGAGATCAGAGGCTCAAGCACTTGTTGCGTTATATTTCTGCGAGGCACCTTTCCGAGTTGGTCGTTGTGGGCGCGATCGTGGTTTAAGCGTGCAAGGTAACAATGGCGGCTGCAATGGCGAACACGTATGGAACGAGGTCTCGCTAAAGGATGCTGTTGTGCTGTGGTTTCTGCAAGGCTCGCTTGTGGGTTGTTCATGGTGGGCGCTAATGCTCACTACGGCTGCTTCGAGATGACTCGGTGGGATCTTGCAAGGATCTTTTTGAATGGCGATTGCTGGTTGCTGTTATGACCGGCCAGAATCAGTAGAAGAAAAGGAGGAGCGGAAGCTGGCACAGTAAAGTAAATGAGGACGCGTGTCGTTTAGGCTCGCACCTTAGTAACGTTCACTTACTGACGAAATGACTTAGAACCGGTACCTAGTGGTTTGTTGCAAGGCTCTCTTTGAATGGTGATTTTGGGCGTTTCATATATTCACCACATGACTTATTAGTAGTCTCCGTGCGCCCCTTAGGTATGCGCCTATTCTTGGAGCTTCAAGGTCTGAGACGTGCAGGGTTAATATCGGCGGGTTGTTTCCGGGCTATCAAGCGTGCAAGTGAGTACAGATGAAAGGAAGGTGGATTATTGCAATGTTGTTTCTTACGAATGTCTGGATTATTACTAGCTGTTGATATCTTCTTCCGGGCTGCTCCTTTGTTGTCTTCCTTGGTGGATATTTGGTTATTGGAGGATATGCTGCTACATCGAGATATTCCCTATATAAACAAGGCGGTTTCTGATACGCTCATGGTATGTTTTAGCAATACCAGATGTAGAAGCCTATTTATTCATTCGGTTTTCTTTTTGTATGCTATGTATGCGGAACATTGGACCATTTGACGATACGCTATTGCCTCCAGATGCTTTGTGTTCAACGGTAATGGTCTCCTGCTCGATCAATGACGAGGTTATGTGTTAGTAGAAGGGTAAGTCTAAAGGTTTCGTTTAAAGAAAAGAGGTATAGGCAAGATGGCAAGAAGAAGCCTTTTAAGGGAAAGAAGATAATAAAATAAGAAAAGTATTTGCAAGATGGTTAAGTTGTTTCGTTTATTGATGTTACAGCAGTACCCAGATATCTTCGATAATCCAGCATGCAAAGGTACCTATACGAAGCAGTCAGCATTAGATACATCATGTAGTTGGCATTACTAGCAGGCTTCCATGGAAGCCTTGGCACATTCGACATATCTGTGATATTACATACATCTGCAGTAGCTAGAAGGTATATATCCTCCACATCTTGACCAATAAACGATAGAACCAATTTCACGCCATTCTGCTATATCCCAACCTTTATTCATTTCTCTTCCTCTCTAATTAGCAACTGCATCACTAGTTGACCTTGCTAACTCTAGAGACAGTCCCACGACCGCAACAAGTTACAAAAGTATTAATGACAATTGCAATAGAGACCGTTGTCATAGAGACGACAATTGAAATGGTTACGAAAATAATAATGGAGGTAATCCAATTTTAGTTGGAGTTAGAGCTGGCACTCCAAATGGGGAAGGATTCTTTGGGTGGAAGCATTGGGATGGTTGAGCATGGATTACTGAGTGCCTCCATCCAAAATGTGTGGGTTCATCCGAAAGATGGCCCTATGATAAACTAGCTAGAATTGGACAAAGATAGTAAGACGGATAAACCTATCCATGCTGAAAACAATAACATTGGCGGTTGCTTCCATCTGTTCACAGTTTGACCGAGACAGATCTAACCATTGGAGGGCGTGCAACGTCGTTATAGTCTCGGATGTTTTTTGTCCGCTGGCAGTCCATATGTGTACATGATGTCCTGGGAGTAGGGCTCTCACAGGATGTCCCATCCCATTCTAGTTCTAGTTGGGATGGGACCGAATTGGACTGGGACCGAAGGAGCACATCCACAAACCTTTGTTCTTATCCGACTAGATGGCTACTGGATTTCCCACCAGCACTACCACACGACTTGACCATCCCTATAAGAACAGAAGACCAAAATATGTTTTTTCTTCTGCTATAAAATCAGGGAACACAAATATATCCAAAACTTATACTACTGTCCAAATCAGAGAAGAAAAAACAAATAAGACTAATAAGTTTTTTAAAAACTGGAAAAGTTCCATCGACAATGCCAATGGCCAGGCAGGCATGGACAACCTCGACGCATCCGTGCGTGCTCCTACGTGGTACTTATGAATGACTTGGTTCATAAGATGTCAGGCTGTTTGACTTACCAAATCAGCCTCGAAAACCGCTGGAAATTCTGTGGAAGGATTCGTTCAACCATGGCCTTATAAGACTGCGAAAATAAGACTTTCGCATACTGTCATTGGTGGAACTCCTTGACTAAACGTATGCAGGGTCTCCTGAAGGGTAACGTTTCGGAACAAGATGTTCGAAGCATCCTTGCGAACTTTACCTTCAACGATCGTCCGATGCATTATTTCGTCGTTCGCTTGGTGAATAACGAGTATACCACAGTTCGACAATCGCGGTACTTTCGGGCGCAAGGAAGCACATATATGACCTTTGTACCCGGCCCAGGAAACTCCTTGGTGCCTTCCAAGTACTTCATCAAGGATAGGCCAGTATTAAGCTCTGGACTCCTCGGTTTCACATCACAAGTGAATATCACTCTAGGTTGGTGTGACGGTCAGCTCAAACACGGACAGATTATTGATGGTGTTCAACTTCTGGAGGTTGTGGATCATGGGGAAACGGTGCGTAGTACCCAGGATGTCAGGGACGACGTGCTCCATCTCAATGAATCAGTGAACATGACAACCTTTCAAGCTGACTACAACGTTATGGAATCCGATCGCCAATACCGTATTATATGTCCTATGGATTTGGGACGTTTCGGAATGAGTACCTCTGCGTCTCGACCAGATGTAGAGCTCCCGTTCGCTGCAGTCAGACCCTGGATGGTATCGTTCGGTCTCGAATCAGTGAGGGTTGGCATATCTTAGTTCGCGCGATTAAGCAGCGAAAGACAAGATACACACGCGATATGATCTGTGTCTTGGACGAATAATTCTGGTCAGCCCGTCCTTTAAAACATCATTACCACGGCGTATCATCAACGCAAATTTCGATCGGTGCCAAGTTCAACATTCGTCCAAAAGGGGTGGCCGAATGTTATCAGGCCACCATACTTTTCATTCACCCCCTTCCTGGACCCCCCTCCACGGCCCTGGAGATTTTTTGAGAGGTGACGAGGTGCTCAGATTCAAACTCCGA
>NW_027192152.1:25207-28173 GCF_041956525.1 Rhizomucor pusillus
AAACCCGCGTAGCCTCGCGGAGCGGGGACTTCAACGGGAGGAAAATCATCCATGTGGCTCTAGATGACCTCCAGTGTGAGTGGTGGGTGATCAGGTGGTCGGTCAGGGGCCAGGACAGCACATTTTGTTGGGTTCCACCGGTATCCAAGTTGATTGCCATGTCGTTCACACGCTACCACACTGGAGGACGCAAGCAGTTTTGGACGGTCTAAAGCTAGCCTTGTTTGCGCCTTCCTTTCAGACCCAACAGAGGATTTTATTGGTTGGGGGCTAGCACTCTCGAGCCAAGATTGTGGAGCGGGCCGACACGCCATTATGGTTTAACCGTTGTACTTTGATTGGTAGAGTGGATTCTCCTCATTCGTAAGGGATACGATGGTCAAGCACGTATAAAGCGAGAATCATATGGAAGATAACAGTGGTTTATAGTAAACGATTTTTTTATTGCATTCGAATAAAACAATACTATTTTGCATAAGAAAGCTGACTGCGTCGAAGGTAGTCAATCTGCAAGTACAGATGACCAGAGATGACCATGCTTTGCAAAGATGACGCGTCAACTTGTACGATACAAAGTGCTTGCAGACTTTTGAGCCATGAGTAAGAATTATCATGTAATTCGTTTTCTTATACGACCCTACTTAAAAGTATTATTTAGTAAACTTGTCATAGGTATGATTAGGAGTAAACTTGCAGTCGCTTCGTGTTTGCCTTTTCGTCCAGGAGGTGGCCGTTATCCTATTTCAATCGTTATGCGTTCATCGGATATCAGGCTCAATACTCAGTTCTCAGTATGCAGCTCTCAGTATGTAGTTCTCAGTTCTCAGTTCTCAATTTTCAGTTTTCAGTGCTCCATGCTCGGTGCATAGTGCTCAGTGCTCAGTTATTGGGTCGTAATTCTCAGCTTAAGCTAACGTCGTTCTCATAAAGTGTTTGGGCTGGCGGTCGTTATTGGCTCATTGCAGCACTGAAGAGATGACTCGGAAGAGTTTCAGGCGTAGATGAAGAGAAATGAGTCCAAGTGGACATAATTCTTTGCTTTGATGAAAAGACTGGGGCGGGTGTTTACGCGGCTGCATGAGAAAAGAGGAAAAGGAAGTAAAAAATTTTAATTCGGTCTTGTAAGACCATAAAGGCAATTTGGCCTTGGCTGCGTCCGCCAGAGGCACACTATCCTCGATTATGAGGGCGCTGGGAGACCAACGCTCCTCTCTCTCGGAGAGCTTGTCCAGCCGCTTGAAAAGGTCATTCGTCTAATGTATACATATAGTTATAAACCAGTTTGTCTGAATTTGATAAAATATATATACTTACTATCGCACTTCTCCAGCCAGGACGACGGATCACTCCGTCTTCAGTGTCTGACATAAAGTCAACCTTGAGAAGCTTGCTCGCTTCGCCGAGGTTGTCTTTAAGCAGACGGTGGATCTGAGGGTCCTTGGCCCCGTGCTTCTCCAAAGCAGCCAAGCGACGTTCGCAGATCTAGATCAGAATCAGGAGAAACGATCAGTCAAGACATGTACAATAACATACGCAACAATAAAGGCTTACACGACGACGACTAGAACGCCTCCTTGCTCCTCCTCCTCCGAGAGCCTCTCATTGGACTTTGAGTTTTTAAACTGCTTTCCAAGCGCTTCTTGATGACGTTCAGATCCCACTTGTTGTCCTTATGCTCGTCCTGCTTTTTCAACCAAGCAACAACCTCTTCGACCACTTGCTGGTTGTTGGGATGGGACCATGTGTATGTTTTTATAGACCTAAGAGAAGTTTTTCTCTTCCTTGACCTTATGACATCCTTCACGCAAATGACCCTATCGAATACATAATCAGAAACCAAGTAAAAATATCTGTGATAATGTAAGGGTCATATCGATTTATTACCATCAGTTCAACGTCGCCCGTGTTCGTCTCAGTGGTACGATTTGGTCGCGTTTTCTTGATGTTGGCTACCTCTGTCTCCAGATCATTGACCCTCCTCTTGAGGGTCGTGATTTCGCGCTCCATTCGAGCAATGGCGATTCTGATAGAAGACATGTCGGAGCCTTCGTTTTGTCCTTGGGAGCTTTACCTATTTTGTGCTTGAAAGTTTTGACTAGCTTGCAACATGATGCTTGAAATATCAGAGAGAAAACTGAAGTTTATTGATCGCAACATTACGCCTTGTATATTGTGTTGAGCTCGGTATTATTTTTGCTCCTGTCTCAAACTTTGACGCGTCATGTATCGGCTTTACATCCATTTCGAGATACCAAACGTCATTGCTAATGGTATTTGTAATAAAAAAAGAGTTGCTGATGGTATGTATCCTCATGGACTATGGCAGGTGTATCCATAATGGAAAGGGCTCAAGCCAAGGACTTTCTTCCGAATATGGCAATTGCTGCAGCGTCCTAAGGCGTGCTAAGCTGTCCCTGATAGCTAAAGGAGGTCATCCATGTCCTCATGTCCATCGATAGACAATCGGACTACCGTCTCTGTTGCCGATCAACCGATGTTCTTTAAAACTATTCCATCCTGCGAAACAGGATACCGCCCTCGAGAAATATACGGACGACCAGGATATCTACCGCGTCCCAATCTCTGGTTGTCATCCACGATTTGTCTCATCATTCAGGAGGCGATTATCTCCCAAGACGTCGGATAGGCATATAGATCACCGACAGACCAAAAGACGTCCGAGATTGTAACGACCTGGTCCGCCCTCCAAAGGAGGTCATCTAGAACAACATACACGACAATTCTCTCGTTAAAGTCCCCGCTCCGCAAGGCTACACGTGTTTTTGAGAGCATGGGCTAATCGCTTGAAAAACAGATTTATATAGAATTTCCTGAATCTTTCTGGATGGCTGATAATTATTGTATCAAGATCGGTCGAGCGACCACCCCATATTCTCAAAAACCCGCGTAGCCTTGCGGAGCGGGGACTTTAACGAGAGGATCGTCGTGTATGTGGTTCTAGATGA
>NW_027192152.1:30546-33764 GCF_041956525.1 Rhizomucor pusillus
TGCTTGACCAGACCATTAGCCAAAAAAAGAAACGCTATTAGAACACCTGCCTGCAAGCGAAATCTCTTAGAGAAATCAAGAGTTTTGAAGAAATAAAGACACAGAAAAATAAAATGAAGAAGAGTGACAATAAAGTGAGAATTGACTATCGTTTCTTTATTGAAGAAAGTCCATGCTTTTATACTTCTACGGAAACTTGTTCGTTCGATCTAGCTTACAAAAGGACAAGTTCTTTTATAAGGAATCATCACTAGTATTTCTCACAGGATGAATGACGTGCACATGCACTAAAACCTTCCATCCTGTTTAGTGCTTGCTCATCCATGATGAATGATACATAAACGGATAGTTATAAATTGTGACATGAAGTATGATGTAAATGATCGGTACAATGGAATGTTCCTGAATCATCAAGATTTCGATTTTACAATCATTATCAGGTTCAAGGTGTATTCAATTTTATACAAGTCATCGTCATGCCTCGTGGATTAATAACATAAGAGTTGCTACCTGATTTTTTTATTTTACTAAGATAATGATTTAATTCAGGATAAATGGTCTGATACGACACTCTTGTTAAGTTTTACTTTCGTCCATATTTTCATAATTTACACTTGTTGAGTCCGCAAATATGAAATTCTTACTCTCTGTAGTCAGATTTTCGGATTTGATGCATGAATTTTGAAATGTTGTTCGAATGCAAAAAAAAGTAGGCAAATTCATGTTTTTTATGTAGAGTGACAATGCAATCGCAACAAGAATTTGGAGGAAAAAATGATGGGTAGTCATATAACTAAAGTTCAAAAGAACGCAGGTAATATTTTTGGGGAATTGTCAGTGGATTGAATGGAAGCTTGGCGACATGTTGTCCAATGCATCTCTTCGTTCGCGAAGATTCCGGAGGACTACTTGATTAGCTTTGGATATACCAGATGCCATAAGTTGCGCCATCTGTTGCAGGACGCGATTGAGATCACGATTTTGCAAAATAGGTATGCTGTCATTGTCTCCAAACAGGGTGAGAAGACCACTGATCAAGGTCTTCATTTTGTTATCATTGAGTTCCGCCTTAGACTGGATGACATGAATTTTGTTCAATTTTGCAGCTGTAGGAGATTTAATCACTTCATAGCCAATTGATTGAAATATGCGCGAGGCTATCATGCTGGAATTATCACTGTCTATTGATTTTTTGATGCTTTCGAAATCTGCGTATGTGAAAACAGTCAACGGCTGACAAAAGCGAGCTATGGCGATATGACTTGAAGCATGGCAAAGAATATATGAAGTTGGATGGTGGTACTGGGAACGTAGTTGTCTCATTTGGTCAATGAGGTAAGATGAGTGGATGGAACGTGCTTCGCTGTTCAGAGAAAGAGCATTCGCCTTATTCCAGCTTTCCTGATCGATGTAGATTTTTGTTATTTGTGGCGAAATTGTAAATGTTGATGACGATGGACCAACTTTAGGTTCTTCCAGGATATCGACGCGAATACTCGATGTAATGAGTCCTGTGCAGAACAAAGTTGCGATGACAAGCTTGTGTCCATCTCGAGTGTTCTGAATACAAGGCCATACATAGCAATACATGCTTGCTACTGGAGGTAAAGAGCAATCCGCAGATGCCGTCACGTCTCGATGAATATCTACGTTTTTGTCATTCCGTACATTTCAATGGTGTTAATCATGATTGCTGTGCCAGATGTGACGTTCAACAAGATGGTACCTGGCAAAACGCGCGCGCAGGCAGACTTGAGATTCGGTTCATGCTGCCAATCACTGTTCAATAAGGTGGAGACCTCATCATTCAACTGGAGATACGTTCATTGCATGAGTAAGTTGCGAAGCGGTGAACCATGGATGAGTGATGCCAAAGTCGGACAAACGTTTGTTTCGATATTGTTCACTTCAGCGTTCTTGCGCTTTACCGGTAAGATAGTTTTGCATTCAAAAATGCTGTTGGACATCTTCTTAATGTTGGTATGGTAACCGAGAGCATTATATTCGATAGTGTTATTTTGATTATCAGAGCATGTCAAGGCAAATGGTTCCAGTCCCATTTTGTCCATGATCCAAGCATTTTTATCTTTGTGATCCTGACTACTGTCCATTGATTGACAAGCATTAATGATGGCCTGATAATAATCCCAAAATACGGCATTGCTTTCCGTTTTATGAAGTGTATGCTTGGTTATCTTGATTGTCGGCACAGCAATAAGATCCAAGGACGAATTTGCAGTTTCGCTGTCGAAATCGTCTGTCAAACATAACTGAATGAGCAATTCTCTTATGTATGTTCATCTTCTATTGAGTTAATTACCTGCATTATTCAAACAATCACCTTTGGATCGCCTAATGTGGCTACTCAGAGAATCCGAATTATCATATGCTATGTTGCAAGAAGGACAATGTAAGTTGCCGTCCACTCTTTTCACTGTAATGACTTGGTCCGTGCCTACGGAGAAACATGCTTATTATTCTTATCAACATCTCAACTGATTTTAAACTTCTTCTCTCCTTACCATGAATATCAGTGTAACGGAAGTTGTACGAATCGCCATGGCATCGATGTTTGTGATTTGCAAATGTTTTCAGAGAGGGAAAGTTTGGTTTTAACTCTTTGCACTTTCCAAGTTTACAGAAAAGTGAATTTTCACCGGATGTTTCGTGATTTGTCATGACAATACAAGAATGAAGTAAAGTAAAAAAAAAGTGAAAAAGGCAGTTGCTTGGCAACATTCGTTTTTTGAACTCTTTGGTGCAGTCACGATACCAAAATAATCTCTGACCAATGAAAAGCTGGGTTTTCCGAAAACTCGAAGTGGATAAAGGGAAACGACCAAATGTGGACGACAAGGATTGCTCGACCAGCTCCACCATTTTTTACCACCTCACCTGAAAAAAAAAGACAAACAAGAAACTCGATATTTTCGCCTTTCATTTTGAAGCCATTCTTGATTGTTCTGATTTGTTACAAAACCAGATGCGTGTGGATGAAATATTATTAGCAAATACACAGACGATCTCTGAACAGGCAGGCTAGAACAGCTTGAGAAAACAAAGTGTACTTGTTTATTGATGTTATTTTGCCCAGGTTCGCTTCAGCAAGCAGTTGAGATCTGCCAGGATTTGGCTGTTGGCCGCTGTAAGCACTTTTTGCATTTTTTGCGATGGACATTTGGCTCAAGGACTCCAAACACTTGATATGACAGGGAAAA
>NW_027192152.1:35358-40598 GCF_041956525.1 Rhizomucor pusillus
GCATTGAAAAAAACGATTGCAAATATTTTCAGAAAAGAAGGCGCGGCTGGCTGAAACTAGTCGTAAACCAGTCTAAAACGAAAAAACGTTAAAACCAGGCTAAAACGAGGCTGAAATCGTCGGACACCGAAAAGTTGTAGATGTCTGAAACTAGGCTAAAACGCCATTTATCCCGCAGTGGCCACACTGCACCTAAAGATCTGGTATCTGCTTGGTATCTGCATGCTTTCTGCTCACAGATTCTTCTTGGTTTCAGCCAGGTTTCTGCCAGCATATACCCAAACTATACTAAATCCGTCATACGGTTCTCAAATCAAAATCATCCATGTCACAACTTCCTGACCGTCCCATTCGCTGTTTGTGCTTCCCTTTTGGCTTTCCATTGGACCACACTTCGTATACTTCCTTAGCTTTTTATAGGAGAGCGTTTATTTATATGAAAATCTTTTTCAACGAATATTGTCATTTGTAAAAATCAGTCAAGAGCCAAAATACAAAAACTACGTATACACTATTCTACTATTCTTTATTCTACGCTCGTAAAAGCACTAGGAAAATAAAGATCCATTATATATACCTAAAACAAGGGCAAGAAGAAAATGAGTTAGGATATGATTTTTACAAAAGAAAAGGAAATAATATAATGGACGTACCTGAAATTTTTGCTAACAAAATTTGTAACCTATTCTTGAAGCAAAGTCAATACTTGCAAGTAGTTCATTGAATTCTTATACGTACCAGAGCACAAGTGGAAACAAAACGAGGAAAAATAGCAGCCCCAAACTTTGAGTCTTTCAGCAGTGGACCTGTGGCTCAAATACGCAGTATATTAGTAGCTAGAAAGCTGGAGCTTTTCATTCTTTACATACCACAGTATGCGATTCAAAAGAAGGCAGAGTCGAGCTATTTCCTACAAAAGTGCAAAACGCGTAAAACAACTTACAACTTTCTGTGCCTATCTAGTAAAACGTAAAGTGCGAAACTGAAGAGGGAAATAGCATTATAAATCTCTTTTTACCCTGTTCCTCCATTTTAAAGTTTGGGCGGAATAAACTGATGTTGTACAGTCGGTAATTGATACTTCTTCATGGCCGTTTACTGCAATAAAATGCTGGCAGTAAGCATATGTAAAGTTTCCTTTGCTCTTTCTAGTTCCTTCATCGTCCTCTAACCTACCCCACCGTCCCCACCATCCCCACCGTGTAATCCACTACCGTCGGCCCCGCAACCATCCAGAAGCGTCCAAGAACGGACAGCGCCTTTTTGGATTGCCTCCTAACTCATATGGAGCAGATGGAGAGCGATGTGGCCGAATTGCGCCAGAAGGTCCAAGCCTTGGAGCAAACGAACCAACTCCAGGAACAAAGGATCCAAGCTCTGGAGGCACAGTTGGTAGAACGCGACCCTGTGCAGGGAACACTGATGATGCGAGGCTGTTGGTAAGTACTTCACTTAGCATGATAGAAATGGTTATGCAGTACTGACACCGACTTTTGAACCGAAATTCCTTCGCGACTACTACAAGGAGTCTCTGCTGAATAATCCAGATACTTGCTGGGCTGTCAACGAGGCCATCGACAGCTCTCACAACCAGGTTATCATGGAGGCCCTGCAGGAGTACATCAAGAACCTGCCAGAGCGTGAGAAGAATCCTGCTTGGACTCGTAGCATTGTGCTGGATAAGCTGAAGAATCAACTAAGTATCAGAAGGAGAAGGCCAAGGCAGATGAGGAGGTTTTGCAGCACCAGCGTGAGCAAAAGCCACGCAACACTCGGCTCTACAAGGTATGTTCGCTTTAATACTATGCTGGGTGGATGAATCGAGGCTTACATACGTGCCAAGTTAGAAATGCCAGCTAAGAAGAAGGCATACGAGGAGAACCAGCATTTCTATCAAGGTGTGCAAGGAGTTGAGGACCTGCTCAGGTCTCAATACATGTCTGACGAAGAGGAAATTGTCGTGGAGAACCGGCGTTTGGCTGGCAAAGTTCTTCGGCCAACGTGGAGAAGCGAGCGAGTAAGTTACAGTTCCTGCTGAACAGAGAGAAGCGAAGCTTATCGAGATATGACACCAGGCAAACGACCTCTTGCACCAGCTCTGCGAGCTGGCTAAGCAGCGAAATGCTCGCCTTTCGAAGCGCGCTTGCCCCGACAGACCTCGCATGGTGATCGAGGAGACCGAGATCACCATGAATGCTGAAGATTTGCCGAGGGCTTCGGCAACAGTCAGAGCTCTTAGCCCTTCCCTTCGCGCAACCCTTTCTATTGATTACAATTAAAAAAGTTTTAAACCACCTTTGAATGTATATTTAAAGGATGGAAGGACGTTGTATTCCAAGAGATTTCAAAAGTTGGTAGGGTATTTTTGGGCTTACCTGACTTGAACACTGTTCGAAATACTACAAATTAGCCTTTGACATGATACATTATTCAGACTTACCTTAAATTCTTTGCAAGTGGCTAAGATATATACGTACCTAATGATAGCTATAAGTATCTATATGTTTAAGCGGCAAGTTTGCGGGGCAAGGGAGTGATAACTATGTTGTTATCAACCCAGCGAGAGACACCCACGGGAGAGAAGATGCGATGAACGGGTAGTATGGAAGCAGCATTAACAGGTGCGAAGGAGCTGCGCCATACTCTCATACCATGCCGTCTGAAGGAGATGCTGTCCATCTCTGAGTACCGATACCATCGTACGAAAGCGAAAACATGTTAGTATTTCTCTGAACCTTGTCCGTCAGCTCTTGATAGTCGAAGGGAGTGCGCAAAGTAGTATTGTACTCAGCCTAGCCACAACGATGGATTTTCCAATGGGCTGCCAGTTTCGGGATCAACACTTAGGTATGCTTGGGTGTAAGCATCCTTCTGTTTCTCGGGTTTTCTTGGCTTCTATATGCTTGTCCCAGAATGTCGATGGTAGCGGATTTTCTTACAAGATTGATAACCATCGTCTTCCCCTTAGTACTGGTAACGCCCTCTGCACAAAGATTGAGATACACGCCAGCGTAGTATCCCATCAGGCAGTCGTAATGTGCCTTGCCAAGTCGTATCATATCAGTCATTTTTGGCCCGGAAAAAAGAGTCGGTGGCAGCGGTTCCCATCCGATGCAGGTGCTGTGTCGATCCGTAGCAAGTTGGTCGAACGTTGCTATGTCGAAAAATGGCAAGCTCTGATCCTCACTTGTGCTTGAGACGCTTGCTAAGGAAGGAATCAACGATGTCAGAACAGATATAGCTGACTCTGACAGTTGTAAATGTTGAAGGTTGTTGGCTGCAGAATACTTTTCAAGGAATTTCTGTATGAAAGTAGCTTCGAACCCATCCTTGTTGGTCTCTGTTCCTTTCAGCAATCCGTTGAATTGTTCAAAGCCGAACAACCAAACCCGTAAACGGAACCAAAATCCTGAATGGTTTCTTTACGATGCATATGCAGATGCATACTTGGTGTGATTTCTTCTTTGCCGTAGAGAGCTTCGTAGCCTTCGCAAAATTGCCGCAGAGATTCGTGGGCTGCATCTACTTCATCAAGAGAAATCGATGGTTTTGGCAAAATGTAATTGGCTTCAACAAGTTTCAGCCATTTCCACATATGTGCACCAACAGATTTCTCTTTCAGGAGTCTCGGAGAGACAGCCAGAGTCCAAGTTCGCCACTCGTCAGAAGCGAAGTTCGTGCCGCCAGATGCAAGCTTGCCTTTAGGTATATACCCACAAGGGAGGATGGTATTGCCCATTTGGTCGGCCATTTTTTCAAAATCGCGGGCAGAAAGTAACGGACGGTTTGTCTGCGCATCAACAAGCATTTTCCAAAGATTGAATACGCGTTTAGCAGTGCTGGAATACAAGTTGTGCATTGGGTCTATTATCGTGCAGCGGACTGCACGGAAATACGACAAACGATAGAGCTCGGACCAGCGAGCACCATGCTCTCCTTCGATCGCTGCTCCTTCGTCCAAATTGGCTGCACGTCTCCAAGCTTCTGCATGCACGCGGCTTTCCTCGCCATTGCGACGATCCCATGTTGATATATCCTGCTGTCTGAAACCAGAAAAGTCTCGTTTCAGATTATTGCCAGGTGCATTCGGAAATTGTCGCTTGCATTTATAACATGCGCAGACCGAGGCAATATCTGTAAAGCCAGAGACTTTACGGGCTGCTGGTATATCACAGCCAATCATTAACAAAGCTGCACGAATGCGACGATTGGCTTCGCCGTAGAGTGAGATGCTGACACCAGTGTAAAGCTGTACCAGTTCATCCACTAGGGGAACGCAAATAGTGATTAATCTGATGTTTGCTCGGTTCCTTGCTGCCAGGCATTATGCCGACCAGTATGATATTTTCGGGTTTGTAGCGTTCCAAACGAGGAATATTGTTAATTGTTAGGTAGATTGCACCGACAGAATGGATACGTTTATTTGAGAATGGCTGGAACCAATCTACATTCAGAGTCAATAACAATGAATAGTGATCGTCCACGAAACGTTATCCATCGTTGTCTGCAAGTTCATTCCACATCCGACCGTCAAAAACATCATACAAAATATTACGGCGAACTGATCGAGATCTTCAGAGGTTAATTTTTGTGACGAATCCGGGTCGATTGAGCATTGTAGCAAGAGTATTTGTGACGGAGTTGTATGCATACACTTTGATGGGGACCGCACGATTGTCACTGGATCGCTTAAAAATTCCCTGACCGCATGTGGATAAGTTGCGCAAAGGGAATTCTTTGCGATCACAGAGAATCTCGTCAACTGCATCGACCACTCGATCCAAACGAAACTCGTCCATTTCAAAAGTCTTGTGGCACGTTGGGCATACAACATAGCGTATAATATTGCTGGCTACTGTTCCATAGTCTGCATACTTTCTTAGCGTCGAGAGTTTTGTCGGTAAATGGAATAACGGCTCAGTTGCTGCTCCCGTTGCTTGCGAAATTCTTGCACAGAATGCTTCGATGATCGCATTGATGAATTTCATCAGCAATTCTGCTGGAGCTTCAAACAAAAAACGCAACTGGAAATGCGCAAGGAAAATCGCGATGAACCAATAAATTCGATCACGGAAGGCGCCGGTTGTCGTCGGAGGTGGTCTAGGATTACAGAGCTTGCGCTTGTTTGGGTAAATAGGACCCGCTTCGCAGGCTACGCGAGTCTTTTAAGATATACAAAATGTCCTTAGCCGTCCTAGGATTATTTCGACATTCCCATCCTGATGCATAGGATAAGGCTA
>NW_027192152.1:40949-45091 GCF_041956525.1 Rhizomucor pusillus
AGACCACCTCTTGACTAACCACCAGGCCGTCAGTTTTTTGAGGCAGGGCCAGAGAAAATTGTTTTGTAAGTCTAAATCCCCAAACAAAGGACCGAGAGGGTCTCCGTATTTTGCCGGAACGATATAGTGCAAGCCCTCGCAGCAAGGGACCTTGTTGTGAGACATCCTGAAAAGGAAGGTGCGGGCAGCATCAGGAATATTTAATTTCCAGAAACGAGACCAAAGCCTTGTTGGAGCATGCGGATATGCAGAATGGAGCTCTTCTAAAGGACGTAAGTTTTGTATCAGTACTCGTTTCCCGAAAGGAAAACGAGATCAAGCTGGTCTTCAGTCCAAGGAGCGATCAACGATACTTGGTGCTTTTGACTTTCGCCTCTAGTTTCAGGGAGAGAAATTGAGTTCGCATCAGGGCTGCATGACTCAGCTCGCTGTGCTTTCCATGGTGCGTAATGCGCAGGTGAGTGGCCTTCCAAAATGCGATGGGACAAAGGCTTCGGGTTGCCATTCATGCGTGTTCAGGGCTCCGAGGAATACCTGTATTTTGGACCGCTCTGAACAGAGCTCAGGTCGTGTGCGTAGGCGCGATCGGGAGCTGGAAGGGTCCCGTATGAAGGCATTTTCAACCAGAGCAGAGGTCTACAATGGCATTTGGTCCGCACAAAGGGAAGTTCCTCGCTTGATACATATGACCGATGGAGGCAGATCCAGCGCAGATGTCTCTCTAAAGGAGGTGATCCAGGTTTAGTTGGAGTTGGAGCTGGCGCTCCAAATGGGGAGGCATTCTTTGGGTGGAGGCATTGGAATGGTCGAGCATGGATTACCGAGTGCCTCCATCCAAAATGATGGGGTTCATCCAAGAAGATGGCCTAGTGAATTCTTAAAACCAAACCCATATGCTTTGGGTATGCATCGGTACCAATTCGCTAGGATCCACCTCCATGCCTCCACGCAAAGGATCCTTCCCCATTTGGAGCGCCAGCTCCAACTCCAACTAAACTTGGATCACCTCCAAAGCATAGGCGAAGGCAGCATACTCTACCCACCAAACGCTGTATACACGTCCTGTATGGCCTAACAATGGACTTCACTACGTCACTCGTCCTCTTGCTCACAATATTCAGCCACAAAGCTATAGAGCCCATGGTCAAGTAGTATGTTTTTCGCCACGCCTTCTCTACCGTCGATATCAACTCCACCAGTAGCCCGGTATAATACTTTGTCGTTTACCAGGCGCTCTATTTTTGGAAAGATCCTATCTACCTTTGCTCCAGGTACCTCGAAGGTTTCATCGATACCGTGGATAATTCTGATGGCCTTCTCACCCAGTCTGACCAACTTCTTAGGGTATGATTTCAGACCAGAATACTGTGCCATGTGTCTACTAAGCCATCGTAGACGTGGGTAAGTGTAGCGTAGCGAACACGGTCCGTTGTGTCCGCGATCTACTTGGCAGTGGCAATCACCGCATCCTCGGGAAGGCGCTCCGGTTCCTGTGGATCGCCTTTCTCTGGTTTACCACCCTCTTGCACCGCGTTATCCTTCTTGTGGTGCTTTTTACTTTTCTTGTGCGCGCGTTTCTTCCTCGGAGGTTTCTTTTCTTCCAAGGAAGATACATCGCACTCCTTCTTCTTGCTTGGCTCTTTTGGCCGATGCTGGATCAGTAATGTCCAGCACCCTTATCCACCGTACGCGGGCAACGCGCACCATCCTTGCGGATTCCCAAGCATATATTCCTTTGCTTGGGGTCATGTAAGGAGCAATACTTGCTACCATCACGTGCTTTGTTTGCACAGAACGTGCCATAGGTATTAACACCATAGCACAATCTGTATAGAGCATTAAGCTCTACAGCAACGTGTTTGGATACTTTTCGGAAAGTCATCTAGAGTTCAAGCTGGATACCGTAACGAGCCAGACCTTCCAAGACAATGTTCGTAGCTTCTTTTCCGCGAATCATGCTTTCAATAAAACTCTAATCTGGCAAACGAGCATGCATATCCCACTCGAATTGCTCCACGTCATCAGTTTGGTAGATGTGCTCAGGAGCTCAGATCACCTACCGTAGGTGCACATCCACAAACCTTTGTTTTTATCCGACTAGATGGCTACTGCATTCCCACCAGCACTACCACACGACTTGAACATCCCTATAATAACAGAGGACCAAAATATGTTTTTCTTCTGCGATAAAATCAGGGAACCCAAATATATCCAAAATTTATTCTACTGTCCAAACCAGAGAAGAAAAAACAAATAAGACTAATGAGCTTTTAAAAACTGGAAAAGTTCCATCGACAATGCCAATGGCCACGTAGGCGTGTACAATCTCAACGCATCCGTGCGTGCTCTACAATGGTCTTTTCCTTGTGGTTACTTCGTAGCACAAAAGAAGTAGCGTTACGGGACCACACAGGAAAAGAAACCACGAAGGCCACAAAGAGGTAGCTGAGTCTTTTATTCTCTAGCTTTTTGTCAGGTGGAAGGCGGTGTGTCGAGAAACCTTTTACAAACACTAAAAATATAACGAGGATTATAAATACAAAAAAGGCAAGGTCTATGCTAAGCGACATTGTGCAATGAAAATAGGATCTAAATGGGAAAGGTGTTGGAACAAAGGAACAGAAATTAAAAAAGGAAATGCTTTAAGTCCGCGCACGACGACGTAACCGCTCCTGGGTGGGCTCGAACCACCAACCTCCTGATTAACAGTCAGACGCGCTAGCCAATTGCGCCACAAGAGCCACGTGATGGTCTATAGAGATTGTTCTCAAATATAGCCGCATCACACCTAGAAATCCCGGTCGACCAAAAAACGAAACCAAGACTGCGGAGTTGAACGCCAAATTAGGAAGTTCAAAGAAACTCCGAGAACATGCGGGAACACGCCAGAAGATCCAAGTGTAAAGATAGATTGAGCATATTCTAGTTACTTCCAGGACCATCCCATTAGAAAAGTATATATGCAACCAATTGAATAGAATAAAGAGCAAGCTCTTAAATCGAGAACATCCTCCCTATTTTATTCGGATTTCTCCGGGTATAACTGCTAGATTGAACCCGGTTCGAGGAAATATCGAAGGACTAGACATCTAGGAAAGGACGAATCCGACAGGTGGTTGGTTTTTCTGCCGCTTGGGAGACCTTGCCGGCTTTACTAGCACTGCCCATAAATCATGATATCTGAAATTCTTGCTGGCAGACACCTTGAATTTCCTTACATAGCATGTACCCTAGCTGAGTCTAAAAATGCTAGCCAGGCACCTCTCCCTTCTTCAGTACATGTCAAGAATCTTAAGTCGCCATTGGAGGTCATCGTGTATGTGATTCTAGATGACCTCATTTCTACTGAAATGCCTAAGCGGATGTATCCAAAGATAACTGACAAATTCAAAATTTAAACTCAGTTATTTTAAATGAAAAAATTGAATTTTTATACATATATAAAAAATATCCTTAGATATATGTTCACCGAATCTTATATAAATTTAAAAGAGTTGCTTAATAATGAAGAAAAAGCATTAAAGTACTTGGTTGAAAATAATTATATAAATAAATTTGAAAAATGTTCGGTATGTGATTCAGATACTACATTATATCTAAGTAGTAAAATATACAGATGTGAAAACTATAAATGTCGTAAAGCATTTCCTCCATTGCGTGGAACTGTATTTTCTAAGATGAAGTTACCATTAAATATTCAATTACACATTCTAAATTATTTTACACCAAAAATGCCATGTAGTAGTATCGCTGCTTCATTACAATTAAGTAGGAATACAATAACAACATATAATAGATTATTCAGAAGTTACTAAAAAGATAAAGTTTATTTTCATAGAAGTAGAAAAATAGGTGGAAGAAATAAAACAATTGAAATTGATGAAAAAGAAATAGCTAAAAGAAAAAATAATGGAGGTCATAGAGTTGAAGGAGCTTGGGTAATTGGAGGTATTGAAAGAAGTAACTTAAAAAAGAAAATAGAAGCTGAAAATAAAAGAATATTTCTGGTTCCAATTGAAACCAGAGATACCATTAACATAGATAAAATTATTGAAAAATGTGTTAAGAAAGGACCTACTATATATACAGATAATTGGAAAGGGTACAATAATTTAAAGAATATTGGATATTACCACCAAACT
>NW_027192152.1:46594-61545 GCF_041956525.1 Rhizomucor pusillus
TTAGCCTTATCCTATACATCAGGATGGGAATGTCAAATAATAGGACGGCTAACGACATTTTGTATGTCTTAAAAGACTCGCATAGCCGGGAAAGCGAGCCAGTAGTAGTAATTTAGCCTTATTTCTGTTATTTCAGGAAGTAAGCAAGGGGCTAATGTTTGCGCAAAATATAAGCCGAGGCCAAAAGTATGAACATTAGGCGCCTGCCAGTTTACATTTAAATCAAGAAATAATCTCGTCGTTGTATTTTATATTTGAAAAGGATAACGTTAATTGAAACCGCTCTGCTGCCCTTACCCTATACCTATAATTCAACGCATACATGTGTATCGGCGTATTATATGGATTTTTGTGTGCGAGTATTATAAGATGCCGGGTGTTGCAATCCATCCCACGTCCTTGCGCCACAGACGGTCTTCGGTTATGCGAGGATCAGCTAGAACCAGGGCTCGGACCTGGCACAAACAGTTTCTCAGCGTCCCAAGAGTCCCAAGCGCCCTGACGTCCGAAATTGTTCGCTCCGATGATGAGCTGCGTGCAGCCCATGTCAGAAGCCCCGTGGTTTGGACGATGAACGAAGACATAAGCTAACGTATCTTATTCTCTGCGAGGTGTATCATTCATAATCGGTTTAGGTTGTGCAGGAATTTGCACCGAAGCGATTGGAGGCGGGATCTGTGCTGGGTGGATATCTTCATCGCTTTCGTCCAGCGTACCGCCATTTCTCTTCTTGTCTTCAGTGAAATCTTTTCATCTGGGTCCCTTCCGCTTTAATTCTTTACTTCATCGTGCTCCCTCTTCATGTGTGAACGCATGCCGCTGGCTGAGTTGCATTGAAAGGCACAAACTTGGCAACCCACTTTTTCCTGTTCTTCACGTTCAATAGGTCTTTTATGTTCGACGCCTGTCAGCACCAATGTTGGAGTGCATTTGGTTGGAGGAGCAGCTCCGAATGAGACTTACCGTTCATGTCGACGTAGCTGACAGTAAAGTCCTGGTGGTAGTTGCGTACGTGATTTTTCAGTTTGCTGTCGTCAGGAAACGTTCTCTTGTCGTTCGGATCGCGGCAATGAGGACAGGTGAGTGTCATGGTGATTTTGTTGCAAAGCAACAGGCAGCGCTGCTTTTGAGCGCCTTGCGCGCAAATTTAAAGCGCCAAAAATGCTGCTTTTTCATGACTTCAATAACAGGAGTCTGGATACGTGAGTACTGGTACTGTCACAGGACACTATATTAGCTTCTTGAAAGACACTTTGGATGAAATGGACAAATATCCGCAAATGAAAGGTTACTATCTCGTTATGGATAATGCTCCTATACACAAGTCTGAAGACATAGCGGAGTACATTACGTCTCGATGATATCGCTGTGCTTATCTCCCTTCATATTCCCCTGAGCTCAACCCAATTGAGCAATTCTGGTCTGTAGCTAAAAGCAAAGCTAAGCGCCACAGGTTTCTCGAAAAAGAGACTTTATCGACCAGAATCAGTGATGCTTGTAACAGCTTAACGTTGAGCGATTTCTACGGTTTCGTTTCACATTCACATCCTTGCTGGGATAAATGCCGCAACAGAGAAAATATGTAACGTTGTATGACTTAGTAGCTAGCCAGGAACATGCGCTCAGGTAATATCAGGTAAGTATCCGTGGCAGCCGGATGGAAATGGACCCCTTTAATCGAAAGATTGCACTCGATTGTTATGAATGCATGCACCGTAGTTTTCGAAACTGGCAGCCCAGCAAACGCTTTGTTGTGCCATACGGAAAACATTACTGTTCTCTGTACGACAGAGGTTATAACGAATAAAATTCTGATCAGAGTCAAATGCAAGCCCTGTGCATTACCAGTTGGTCATAAATCGTCTCTGCAACCAGCAAACCCCTGTGCAGTGTTGGTTCTCAAAACATGTGTGTTTAGGTGAGATCTTAATAAAAGGTAGTACAAATAGAGTGAGCTGACTCTGCTGTCTTTCATTGTCATTCCATATTGTATGTATGTGTTTGAGTCATGGTGCATTGTACCTGATATTATCGTACGGCAACCGATGATGAATAGCAAGTGTGATGTAGCTACTGACATGTAGAAAACATTACTGGTACATGGCACCGTGTTCGCCTTGCAATCAAAACTATCCGTTTTAAAGAATGATTGTGGGGGACAAGATCCGTATGTAGCAAGAAATGGGAAGGCATTGCTTCAGTTTTTCAGGAGAACCTTGTGATGATGGTTTCCTCGACACGGTGTATATGCCACATGTTCCTTCGATAAATTTCAGAGCACTCAATCTTGTGAAATGCAATGAGCCTTTAATTCTACATCAGTGTACGGTACATATGAGGGTACGTTCTGATCTACTTAAAACGTCAGAAGAAGGTGCAAAAGGAAGACTTGACGAGAAATCCCATTTGAAGTCATGAAAAAGCAGCATTTTTGACAGTTTGCGTTTGCGCGCAACGTCGCCGTTTGAATTTGCGCCCAAGGCGCCCAGTTGTGGGTGTGTGCGCGGATTAAGCGTCCCAACCGTCCCATCTAGGGCTCCGAATTCGGTCCGGCATGACCGTTGGCCGACCGTTTAGGACCCGGACCGTCGAGTAGCGGTCAAGGATACTGTATTGGCCCGAAACCCCGAATGGTCGAAGACTGTCGGTCACAGTCGTCGCAAATTGGACCGACCGGCCGGTCCTTTGGCCTGTCCGTTAGGACTATTTTATATTTTGCAACGAATTGTGATGTCCTGCTGTGCGAGGTTTCGTAGACCTATGGCTCTGAGATATCCACAGCGAGAGCCATAGGGAGGCTCGACTTCATAACTGGAAAGGAATCGGCGCAAGCTTTTTTGATTCCGGATGGCTTCGATCGGATAAATGCTTGTATTACGAAAATTCCGCGTTTTGCGACTCAATTTTTCATGAGACTTACGTTATTCTTGCAGATATATGTACTGCAGGACACCGACTATAGCGTGCCATCCATTGATAGTTGTTACAATGGGCATTGTTGGACTGACTCTCTGTTACAGCGAACACCGAATCCTCAGCAACAGTCTCTACCACACCAGTATCTACCGCAGCATCCCCAGTAACCGCAGCAACACCTAGCAAACCGCAGTGCATGCATATATCCTGCTGATAGAAGTGTCGCAGTATCCGCAGCACAACCGCAGCAATATCTCAATAGTATAAATGTGCTCTGTTGGATATTGAATAAAGGACAACCAGTTTCATAACCAGCTAATATCGATATTCGCTCTTCTTCCTTTATTTCTTCTTAGCAACTGTACCACTAGCTGACATTGCTAACTAGAAAACGTCCACGACTATAACACTCTCAGGTCTCAGTCATGGGCAAACAGTACATAACTGTATAGAGACTGTGCAAACATTCTTTACATACGAAGTCAGCGTATAAATCGTAGTAGGTCATCTAGACCACATAGACGAGGATGCTCTCGTTAAATTCCCTGCTCCGCAAGGCTTCGCGGGATCTTGAAAACATGGGCTAATCGCGTGATTCGGAGCCCTAGTCTCGGCAGTATCACCATAGGAGGTCATCTAGGACCACATGTATGATGTTCCTCCCGTTGAAGTCCCCGCTTCGCAGACTACGCGGGTCACCTTTACCCAAACAAGCGCAAGCTCTTTAATCCTAGACGACCTCCAAATAAAGGGATAGAAAATGATGGTGCGCTATGAAGTTTGGCAAGAGTTCAAGCAAGGAGACTGCGAGCACTGCACTCTTGAAAAGTGCAGATATGCTTCTTAATATGAAGCATATGTCCGACGAGGAGGACGTTGTCGACGTAGACAATGTCCTGGTTGGACGAAAGGTTCTTCGCCCAAAGTGGCGCTCCTCTGCCGCGAATAGATGGATGTGTGTGTTGTTGGAAACAGGCCGAGCGTTTCTTCGAGCAACTTTCAGATCTCGTAGTGGTGAAAAAGAGGCGGTAGAGCAAACGAGCCCGTCGCCAACAGCTGCCACTCACAGTCGTAGAGGTGGTAGTACCTCGACAAGCACCTGCTCCTGCCTGGGTTTTGAGCTGAAGCAATAATAGCATTATGCTTGTTTTATTTCTTTTTCTTAGAGAATAGTGACCTGCATAAGGCTTACCTTTCATGCACAAGGACGAATGCTTCTGCTATAAACATATTTAAGCGCATTGGGAAATATTTAGACTTACCTCGTTTGTATCGATATGCATATGAGTATTTTTTTAGAAAAGAAGTCTACAAAATTTTGGGATTTTGAGTCTTTTATCCAACGAGCTTGCGAGGCAAGGGGATGACAGCTATCTTGTTATCAAGCCACCGAGAGACTCCAACAGGCGAGTAAATGCGATGTATCGGCAAGATACAGGTCCAATTGACCGGAGCAAAAGACTTGTTCCACACAGTCCTTCCGTGTGGCTCGAAGGATATGCTCGTCTGTTCCCAGGCGTCATACCAAGGGACAAACGCAAAAAAAAATGTTGGCATTCTTCCACTCCTTCTCCATCGGCTCTAGAGAAATATTTCCATCATTATGGCAGGCAGCTACGTCATCACCCTCTATTCCTTGCTGACACACACAGCATTCGATACTTTTTAATCATATAATATTTGCAAGTAGTATCATTTTTGAAATTTAAATTTTTTCTGAAATAAGATAATGATTTAAATTAATCTATAATATATCAATTTGCCATAAATTGAAACTAATAATAATGGTTAATCCATACATATATTCATTATAAATAGCCATAATTAGATCAATTAATAATACTTGAGAGAAAAATATTGCTCCTGGGCAATCGAAGCATATGCGCGATTTAAGATTGGACGAGTCCAGGTCGCAAAACGGCTCTGTCGATTTGCTCGCCGGTCGACGGATCAACGTCCAGATATGCTTGAATGTATGCACCTCTGATGTTTCTAGGGCATTCCTGGCTTCGATATATTTGGTCCAAGAGCTCAATACTCCACACGTTCCGCACGAGGTTTATGACCATCCTTCTTCCATCATCCACGTAAGCACCTTGGCGGCATAGAACATCATAAAACCCATCGTAATATTCGACCAGGCGATCGTAATGCTCTCTGCTCAGCTGTACATGGTTGCTCATCTTCAGCGAAGCATATGCTGTTGGCAATGGCTCCCATCCAGTGCATGTCATGCATAATCCGTCAGAATTTGGCTCAGCAAGTCTGGAGAAAGTGAAGACGTCGAATGGCGAGGATTGCTGGTTATTTTCGCACATAGTCGAAATAGTTTTCAGTGACGGAATTAGAGTGCTTAAGACATTCATGAAAGATGGGTGCGATTGCAGCTGGCGGTATACTTGTCTGAAAGTGCCTGCAGCGTGATAGTTCTCGAGGAATTTGTCCATGAACGTGATCTCCAGTCCATCCTTGTCGTTGGTGTCGATGTTTTTCAGTAACCCGTTAAAACGTTCAAACTGAAGAGCCAGAACGCATATACTGGACCGAAGTCCCGAATGGTCTGTTGTAAACATGTAACATAAGAGTCTGATAGTGCTCATCAGTCCTTAGCAATAAACATTTTACCTCTTTAAAATGCATATGGAGATGCATATTCGGCGTTATTTCTGCTTTTCCATACAGCCTCTCATATTGCACGCAAAACTTGCGTAGGTTTTCGTGGGCTGCATCGAGCTCAACCAGAAAAATACAAGGCTTTCAGAGCAAGTAGTTGGCTTGCACGAACATAAGCCATGTACGCATATGTGCGCCAACTAACTTCTCCTTCAGCAATCGTGACGATACACCAAGGACCCAGGTGCGCCACTCGTCCGAGGTCAGGTTTAAGCATCCTGTCGTGACTTTCCCCTTTGGCAAATCGTAGCCTCGCGGAAGGATCATCCCTTGCATCTGCTCCGCCATTCTTTGGAAGACCTGTGGACTGAGCAAAGGTTTCTTCGTCTCAGAGTCGATGAACACTGTCCAAAAATTCATCGCTCTCTTTGTCGTACCGGAACATAGGTTGTGCATCGGATCGATGACCGTGCAGCGTACTGGATCAAAGTAGGGTAAGCGATGGAGCTGCGACCAGCGCGTTCCATGCTCTCGCTCGAGGATCGAGCGTTCCTCGTACGTGCAGGCATTTCTCCATGCTTCCGCATGCCGCTTATTATCCTCCTTCGTACGTGGGATACATGTCTGCAGGTCTTCTGCTCTGAAGCCTGACAAGTCGCGCTTCAAAGGATTATCTGGTGCACTGGGAAAGTGTCTTTTGCATCTGTGACATGCGCAAAAAGAACCGATGCCGGTAAAACCAGAGACTTTGCGGGCAGCCGGGATGTCGCATGCGACCATAAACAGAGTAGCTCGGACTCGTACAGCGGACGTGCCTGCGTCGATGGAGATATTGACTGCCGTGTATAGCTTTAGTAGCTCATCGACCAAGGGCTCCAAGTAGTGGTTGATTTGCTGCTTGCTGGGTTCTTTGCTACCAGGCATAACACCAACCAAAATAACGTTCTCGGGTTTATAGCGTTCATCGGGTGGGAGGTGTTGACCGTCAGATAAATTGCCCCGACAGAGTATAAACGTCCAGTTGAGAAAGGTTGGAACCAGTCCACGTTTAAAGTAAGCATAATTGAATGCTTGTCGCTGACAAATCGCTCGCCATCAATACCTTTGATCTCGTTCCACATCTGACCATCATGTATATCATACATGACTCCAGCATGCGGTGTACGAGATCTCCAATGATTGATTTTTCTGATGAAATCAGGACGATTGAAGAGATTGCTGAGAGTGCTTTCCACAGAATTATAGGCGTACACCTTGATAGGGACATGTTTGTTTCCAGACGAGCGTTTAAATAAGCTATCTCCACAGGAAGCGACGTTTCGGGGGAATTTCTTGTGGGTACAAAGCATCTGTTCAACAGGATCTCTCAATCGGTCCAAAGGAAGTTCCTCTTCGACGTAGTTCTTGTGGTATTGCGGGCAAACTATGTAGCATTTGACACCCTTTGTTGTAGACCCGATCGTTGCTTGTTTGCCAAGGGTACTGAGCTTCGTTGACAACCGACAGGCTCCTTGGGAGAATTCCAAAAGAGCATTCACAAACTGCATCAGGAGTTCGGCAGCTGTCTCGGATAAAAAGCGCAATGGGAAATGTGCGAGGAAAATCATGATGAAGGTATAGACTGGATCCATTTCAGTTACAGCGACTGATGGTAAATTAGCATACAGGAAATCCAACTGACAATCTTTCATACTCACTTTCTTCGATAGCAATCGCAGTTCCTCCACGCAAATAATCATCGTCGTTGGCCAGCCAAAACTCCTCAACCAAGTACTCTTCAGCAGAATCTTCACTGTTCTCCTCGGCTCCAAAAGCATTGTCAATGTCGTCGAAGGGGACATTGCTAGCTTGCATAATCGACGGCTCAGATTCCTCCTGGTCGACCTCCATTTCTGGTCCACATTCCTCAACAGCAACTTCAGTCATCACTATGCACTCAGTAATAAGCTTAAAGATCGTACAGAAATAATAGAAGACTAAATTGTGTACCTCTCGACGCGGAACTTTCAAACTGAACACGCGGAATGCTGTTGCTAATGGGAAAGGCGGCCAGGCCTGAAATTCATAAACATGCATTCTTTAGTTAATAGTTTTGAAATGATTTGTATTACATACCTAGTGTCTCAGGTTTGAAACGACCGTAGAGCCGCAAGTATTCACGAAACGTCTTGCGCATTCGCTTGTTATGACGAATGTTGCCCAGTTCGTCAACGTAGGTGCAACGTCGACATTGGAAGTCATAATAGTCCTTGAACTTGAAGCTCGCAGAGATTTCGAAATGAACACGGTGAGCGCTAAGTATGAGTACAGTGAGTAAAAGGAAAGTCTGTGCAGTAGTCGAACTGCAGTATAATCTTAAGACAGCGCCAACCCGTGGATTATTTACCTAATATGGAAGTTAAAGGTTCCTGCTTGCAGGAACTTGACAGGAACCATTTGGTTCCTGCACTGCAGTTCTGCAGGAACCCCGATTTATGTGTAGTGCTTGATTACTGGCCTAAAACGCACTCAAGGCTTTGTTTGCAGACAAAGGCAGCAAGAGGGGCTATGGCCAAATGGATAAGGCGCCTGACTACGAATCAGGAGATTCCAGGTTCGACCCCTGGTAGCCTCGACATTGTATTCCGCCTCTCAGCGGGGGAAACCAATCTTTTTGGTTGGTATTCACGCTTGTCGTATTGTCGCAGCAAGAATCCATACCGCATCAAAAGCTTTTCAGGGCTGATCACTAAGCACCGCGGTCGAAGTTATTACGCAATGCTCAACCGCAGTATTCTTTCTTCTCTTCTATTAAAAAGTGACCACTTGACCTGCCTTTTTGGGACGCCCTCTTTAAGTAATCCATTTCCTCTTTGAGACGTAAAATACTAATCTGGATAGACTCGAGGATGATTTTTCTCCTTTTATTGGCTCTTTTTTCCAAAAATTCGCTGTAGAAGCACTTTTCTCTGGAGGTTGTAGCGATTTGAAGCGTGGGAGGAGGGCTGGATTTTTGACGGAAAACTGTACTTAATTAATTTATACAACTTCCACATGCGTTGGATGGAAGAGTGTATAACAGGATATGGGCTACAAAATTAATATTCACTTTGGAGTTTGGCAGACAGAACGGACACCAATCCGAGGAAGTCGGCTATGAAAATTTTTGGTATTCAGCACCTGTATTCCCACAAAGTCCCCACCCAGTGTCTTTGCGCGAAGGGGCATCGCGACGCCAGGAGTGCTCCAACATGTTAAGGAGATAAAGAGGTGAGCGCTGGAGGTCATCCAAGCACACTATGATCTAGGGCGCCCTGTTGTCGGCTGGATGTCTCTATGCCTTTCCAACTTCTACGTGGATATCCATGTCTTGGACGTCGAAAAAATCCCGAGACTTCTCCCCCGAGTAAAACATCAGGAAAGATTCACCCCCCGACGCTACGCCTCCTAAGCGGCATCCAATGGATTATAGACCAAACTCGTTTTAAAGGTTGGCCGTCGATCCGGCGGGGAGGTCATAGATCGACCATCCACGGACGAATTCTTGGATATGGACGACCTCCGCTACTGTTATGAATTTGAACGAAAATTGTGGGCGCATGTGCGCCGCAATGCAGGAGCGCCAACAGCAAATCAAGAGTATACTCCATCGAGTGCCGGTCTGAATAAACCGGAAATTCGACCGCGCCGTGGTTGCAGAAGCGAAGCGGATGCAAAATCACCGGAGAATGGATGTTTATGAAGGCCAAGCAAGTTTATTCCACAACCTCGGATCAGCACCGCGTTTCCCACCAAGCGCGCGAGCGTAGCGAGCAAAAAGCGCTTGTATTCAGTATAAATGGACCTGAAATCAGAAATAAAGAAGATCATCTTTCGTCTACAATCTTTTCCGTGATTTTCGGTTATTAAGTCGTGTCGAGTTCTGGATACTACGACATAACGCTAGTTCTTTCGGCGTTGAGCCGACGGACAAAAATAATAAATGTCGTGCACGGACTCTAGCAATCTCCTTCTTGGTCCCTTCCCTTTTCATCCATATCTCCATTGCATAGTCTCAATTACAACGTTTTATCCTTTTAGCTATTTCTTTATTACTGTCAGATGCTCCCAGTAATTTCTACAGTCCATCGGACTACAACATGAGCCTGTAGTTCTCCCACCTGTGATGTCCAGCTCTAGCGACCACCTATTTAATACGATGTCTGGTAAGTGACAGTACAACCGTCTTCAAACTTCATCACAAAAAATATAATGGAGAGTGGCGTAGATGCCTATCTTTGTCTTTTTTCTCAGTGAAGATTCTGAAGTGACGACGTTCAGTGTCAACGCACTTACTTTCATTTGTTACTACGCACCTTCCAGTACTTAAACACCACACCACCCGCCTGGTATGGTTAATATGAATTATGGACTGGTTTATGCTAACTACGATCTTTGAGGAACTGTATTGCTAGACGCGAACTTTGCGGACGTTTAATCTCAAATTCGCTTCTGCGGAAATCATCACATCTTGGGAAATATGCTAACTGGATGCCTGGTGCAAAATCCTCCTAGCTTATTCAAAGCTCAAAAGTATATTCAACTGGAGTCAAAGACTACTATAACGCTCAGTATATTTAAGATACTAAAGCCGACAAGAAGCTTGTGATGCTAAGTCCATCTTTGCGAATTCAGAACCTAAGAGCATACTAGCAGGAGTCGAATAATGCTTCCACGGTGCTCAATACATTTCATACTTTCAACATGAATTGCAGCTGTATGTTTTGTTTCAAATTTCAGTGAAGTATAGTCTGTTCATGACGGTGCTCGAATGTATTTGATGTAGAGGAATGCTGTCCGTTAAGATTCAGGACGATGTATTTTTTTGTAAGCACTGAGAAGAGTGTGTTTTTTTGTGGACAGTTGATACAGAATTATTTCAGTATTGGATCATGTCACCTGCGAGGTGATGGTCTAACAGTAGGTTTGCGTTGGAATTGACGTTTTATCTCTTCGATTATCGTTTCTTGCAGCGTTCACTTTGGTGGTGATGCTAATGACGACGACGATGATGATGATCGAAGAATTATACTCTTACAAAAAAGTTTGCCAATAGCGTTGAAGGAATTGCAAACCGTGAATTTCGTCGTTTACTCATAGAATAAAGAAAAGCATCTACCTATACCGAATGTGATCCACATTCCATTCCTTTCGCTCATATGACTACTGACAATATGTTCAGACAGAAAACAAGAAAAGTTATAATGCTCCCGCATGCGAGAAATTGAAATTACAAAGCATGTGCACCACAGAAATGGTGGTTTTGTGGTCGCGGACAATATTTAGATATTTCAAGAAGGAGGTTACAGAAAATCAACAGAAATGACTCGATAAAGCGCGAAACTATACGCCGTTAAAGGTATGATCTTTTCTGGGTATGTATCGTTCTTACGTGGCTAATTTACTCAATCTCAAGGTAGCATATTAACATGGGGTGACGCGTATATATCTCAGATATTTAAATATAAAAAACATTTCTAGATTTCAAACGTTTCTATTTCAACTGCAAAGATGTACCCAAGTGCTAGTATGAATATCGATCCTACGGAAGCTATATGTCAACCTATAAGTCTAACAGAGTCATTCCGTATCAATTGACCGTATTACACTCAACGACTGCTCGGTTTATCTCGAAGGCTATCAGAGAAAACATTGAACTTACGAGATGTCGACCATGTCCTGTCCTCAAGAGAATAAGGATTGAAAAATACAAAAATTTACAGAATAATGAAGAACTCTTAGCCAGAAGGATCATAGCCAGACAGCAACTGCTAATGCATGAGGATCAGCCAGGTACACAATGACAGAGGTTTGTCCACCAAATCCATCATGGATAAAAAGAACAATGTCATTCTAGTGTACCAAGCTTAAGCAGGAAACGGCAAAGTCATCTCATGATATGTTTATGGTTACGTGATAGGGTCAAATATTAATGATAGGTGAGCATTTTCATGATAGCTACCTTATTATATCATAACATATACATCTGTTAAATAGTAAGGGTTTAACATGGTTACATCTTATCCACCAAATACACCTAAAATCATATAAACATGGCCGATTCTCCATAACAAGATGCCACCTCGAGGTTCTTACTGTTTTGATCCATCGATACCCCCATTTCTCCTGTCAAAGATGGAAGCAGATAATTAAGGACTTGCGAGGAAGCAGTGTCTATATAGTGCTATAAATCGATGTAAGATGATAGCTTACAAGGAATAGGCCATATCCTAAGCTTCAAGTCATAAACTTAAAGACCATCTTGCTTGAATGCATTTGTGAGCAACAGACGAGCATTTGCTGCATCCACTTGAGCATCCGTATGATATACAGCGTTCGTTCACGACATTGACTGCCTTTGTAGATCATAATTGCAAATATGGGTAGGTGTTGCTTTCCCAGAGTGAATATCAAACTCCAATGCCAGGTACTCCGTTCTCCTTCGTTTTGGATAAATAGCTTATGGTCGCTAGGTTGCTAGTCAGCAGAAGATAAGACAAGTGGTACCAAACTGTAAACATATCGTCATGCTCTATGCCCAGCATATTACTGTAAAGCACGATGCATATTGTCTTTGATATTTCTTTTTTCAATCACTGTCCTGTCTTTATGCTCCGTTCATAAGTCATTAAGCATCTATACTCTATATAAACAACATATCCAGTAAGAAAACTTACGTTTCTATCGTTAAAATTGCCCTCATATCTATTAATGGTTTATTGTCTACGTCATTATATGTTACAGATGTTCTGTTTCGGCAGTCGTCAATGACGGTTGCTAAAAGGCTATACAAGAGCTGGAGGCTCTCCTGCCGAGAATGATCTCCAACAAGAAGTCTTGTAGGCTACATCACGCAGACTTTGAATTGAAATGGCTTAGCAGCTGAAGAAAGATAGTAACATAATCATTCCTTCGAGAACCATTACTATCATTCACGTACCTGTCCTTTCCAAGGAAATATCAATGCAAATATAATGTACTTACACATACATTTTCCAGAACAGTAGCGTGATCTTCGTTATGGACACAATCCAGCTGGAGCTGAACGCTTTGTTTCATATTTGTAGCTTTCTCGACAGTATTCAAGTCGTTTTGAAAGAAAATCTTGTACGCGAGAACACTGGTGTACGTTGTCCTTCAGCAGATTCCAACTTCTCCAACTATGAGATATACTATTAGCATCTGAAAAATGGACATGGTAAGTTCAAGTATTCCCCATCAAGGCTGGCACTGTTCAAGCCCAGTATACTTCCTCATATTTCAATCCCAAGCATTATCAAGATGATTCTGTAGCATTACTTGAGGTCAATAATGCAGGGTTACAGACTTGTATCGGAGAACTGTAGAGCGCGTTGAAGCGCACACGAAATACGGATGCTTTGCCATCTCTCTTTCGGAAATGCATGTGCTTTCAGTATTTTTCTCCGTGCGTATTCACCATGCTGATTGCATTCATAAACGTTTATGTAGTTGCTGCATCGTACACAGCTAGTATGCTTGTATGTAGTTTTTTTTGAGACAACTGTCAAGGTATTTCGTAAGGTAGCGTAAAGTTGTAAGAGTTTGATTGTCGTGATATTGAGCCGGAGTTTCTGGCAATGCATAAAATCACTCTTTTGAAGGATGCTTCATTTGCTTATCTATCGAAAGGAATCTGAAACCCGACTGTCACAACAGGAGAGGCAGTAAGAAAACGATGACTACTTTATTATTACCATCATTGTTATCATCATCGGCCAGCAGCAGCACGTATCGAACTTTTTGAGGGTGATGTATGGGTTGTCTGAACTGTTGATATGAGGGTTCTCTGGGAGAGCAAGACGTTCGCTTAAAGGGAATGCAAACATTCTGATTCCTGGAATCAATGCTGCGATAAAACAGACTTCTGCTCAAACGTGATGCTCTACTAATCAATGCTGGATTCAGATCAAAAAGGATGCCAAGAGCTTTATTCAAGTAAGTGGAATTGAAGTACCGAAGTTGGTGATAATACTAACCAGTTGGTATGCGCATAGATCAGAAGCTAGCTGGATCGTCCCAGAAAAAGGTATTGTCTAAAGGAAATATAACGAAGATAGGGGAGATGTGTCTACATTATCTAATAAAAAGTGCAAGGTAGTTGTTGCCATTGCGCTCATCACATCAACACAAGTATGTCAGGGAGAGCAATGACTTAATAAATCGAATCCGCACGTCAGAAGCTTCTATGAAGCAGTTGTATCGGCCAGTGTACCAGCATGAACGCCGTCTTTGTGACTTGTCACCCTCTTGAGTAAAGATAGAGCCGTACGACTTGCTGCAGATGAACCTGACTGCCAATTTGTTGTCGTTATCAAGGTCTTCAGACAAGCTGCCTGCAAGATTGCACTACTGAAGGAGTCCATCGGTCATAGAGCATCCAGATGCGCGAGAGGCTGAATGGAAGATAAGGATATAGGTACTGCTTTTAAATGCAGACATGTATTGGCCTTTAATGAATGGTTAAAATATATGCCAACTAAGGATAAAAGGACATAAATTAAGGGTAAAAAACAGCTCAATCAGCTGCAGAAGCTATTGCTTTCCAAAAGACATCATTCAGAGTGGCATTTTGACATTTTTATCTGCAAATATGGCAGGTTATGAAGAATTTCAGCATTGTCTGTTGGTATGGAAGGCCACTGAGCTTTGTATATGGATCTACGCAATATACTTCGGAAATCGATATGAAAGTGCAAGGCTACAGGTAATAGATGCTCTTTCGTATATTATCATTGTACAATAATTGAATTAAACTAGCTTAGTTCCTTTTTGTTCATTTTCTTTTGTTTGCGGTTGAGGTTCGTCTCTGTACTGCATCTTCGTATTGTTGCTTGTGAATGTCGCACGATATGATTCTCGAAACAAGTTTTTCATGAAATTAAAAACCTCATTTTCTTGTAAGTCTTGGATATCCTTCATAGCATGCTGGCACATATAATCTTGCATAGTTCTATCGGCTGGCCGATAGTTCCATTCTTTTCGCAAGCCGTACATTTGTACGCTGCTCCTTGCTGTTGAACACCATTGTTACGCAGAAATCTGGCTGAATTTGTGTGTTGTCGGCGATTATTCGAAGGATTCCATTGCGGCGAAACCAAAGATTAGTATATTTGATCAATCAATTCGTTATGGCCGTTGAATATACGCCCCATGTTTCGACCTTCTTGTTCGCAGAGCACACAGGTGCGGAGCCATGCAGCGTTTCTTGTAGATTAATTATATTAAGAGAACAGTTGCTCTGGGAAGTACTTCGATTTCCTTTCCCGTGACTCCTGCTATGAGGCGTCAGCATCTCATTATTATCTCAAAATGAAGGTTATTTAAAGTGGAAGATTACCTGACTCTGTAGTTTCATTTGCCTGAAGTTCGAACTCGATAGGAGG
>NW_027192152.1:62362-64584 GCF_041956525.1 Rhizomucor pusillus
ATGACCTCCTAGGTTTCGGGCTGTTCGGAGTTTGAATTAGAGCATCTCGACACCACTCGAACAATCTGGACGGGGCCGAGGTGAGAGGGGGCTGAAAATGTTGGTGGCCTGATGACATTCGGCCCCCCTTTTGGGACGAATGTTAAACCTCCTACCGATCGAAATTTGCGTGGATTAGAGAACGTTTTGCTCGTATTAAGCACGCGAATCCAGGTATGGAATATTGGAGGAAATTTGGCCTACGAATGATTGTAGAGAATGAATCATTGAGAAGATCAAAGCGAAAATTTGAGTGACCTTCACAGTCGATTACAAAGGTCAGAGAAGATGTTTCCGCCTGAGATCATTGCAGAGTTCCAATTGTTGATGCAACTACAGTGGCACTTTTTGGGATATAGCTGCCCGACGGTTACCAAAACCCGATACCATCGGTCGGAAATCAAGGAGGTTAACGACATCTCCTTCATAAAGTCCTACGTTCTGGAGAGGTTGGGCTACATTCCCGTGTTTTTCTTCTTGGTCGTGTTGTTCGGTTCCCAGGATTATCCTGGTCCATACCGTAATGTGGAGACGGGTTTGCTAATCCTTTACCATCTTCTTTCCGGGTGTTCTGTTGCTGACATGGGACGTTTCGTCCCTCGCAACAGTTTTTACGCACTGTATCGTGCGTTTTACATCAAAAACGGTGCAATGCTGTCGGAAGTGGTGATCAATCGTCTGACCGAGATGTTCTCCAATGTGAAGATCAGGGTCTTGTGTGCTACGCACATCAATCCATCCGAGTTCAAGCACGTTACTCTCTTGTTGGATGGTCACGATACGAGAGCATGGTATCTTCGCTCTGGGGATGACCATGGATCCTCCTATTCGTACAAGCTGAAGAAAGGAGGGTTCAGAAGTCAGGTTTGCGTCGATGTCAAGGGCATGGTGATTTTTGTCTCGGATGCAAGTCCCTGACAGCGAACAACGATGGGTCCATGTTAGCGAGTATCGAGTTGAAGGACCTCGTGACCAAATGGGATTGTATTGGTCTTGACGGTGGTTATACGCTGTATGTTCCCGGTATTATCGCCCCTAACAGTTACTTGACTTCCAAGAACTTTCTCTGTCCTATCCGCAAGTCGAGGGCCACCACATTAAGTCAAGATGAGGATAGATACAACAAATCGTTTGGAAGCTTCCGTTCCAAGATTGAGGCAACCTTCGGTGAGCTTGCTCATGTCTTTAACCGGTTGAGCGGAAAGTCGGTGATTCGCGTGTCCGACATCGATACGTTCACGATCCAGCTAAAGTTGGCGTGTCTTTTGTTGAACATCAAGAGATTTGTGTCGTTGGGTGGTGTGAGCTCGACTGCTATCCACACATTTTGGTTGCAGGATGGGTTCGATTACGGGAACGATGGACTGTCGACCGCTGATGATGTGCTGGACAGCACGATATCCGATAAGGTCCAAGATGCCGAATCGATGCGAGCATTACAAGAACAGTTCTTGTCGTTATCGCTGAGTGAGCAGACACGAAATCTAGTGGAGTACAAGAACAGCCGTGATAGCGAGGAGATCCTGGCAGACCACTACGAGGTGAGTCATATTGTCTCTCATCGTGGTCCCAGACATGCCCGTCAATCGTGTGCGTTGGACCGGATATACTGCGAAGGATGACAGTTGGGTCTCAGCCGAAGACTTTGCCGATAGTTCGCTGGTTGATGAGTACGAGGCTCGGATGGAAACGAGAAAACGGTCATAGACGACGCTTTTAAAAGGAAATTCTGGATGTCGCCAACATTCTAGACAAGCGCGTCCAGTAAGCAAAGTATGTCCTCGTCAGTCACACCCGTGGTACACTTCTTCCAAAGTCAAGTAGAACACTTCAGTGATACTCACGGGGTTAACTTTGTCCAGCATGCGACTGGCGCATTTTGGGGGGTGGTCCGACTTTACGGAGATCTTCGTTGACAACGTTGTGTTCTGGTGCACAACGATGTACTATCTTGCGAGGAACGGGAACGAGATCGGCTCGTACGTCCAGAAAATCAGGGCGGCATTTTCGCGATATTTGGACCATGCGATGTTTGTTGTGATGTACGTTTGCAGCGGTCGTTGCCCAGACGACTCGGTGATACCTGCTGATTTTCATCGCATCAAGGGAGGCCATCCAGAATTAAAGAGCTTGCGCCTATTCCTTTAAATACGAGCCGCTTCGCAAGCTCCGCGGCTCGTATT
>NW_027192152.1:64604-153953 GCF_041956525.1 Rhizomucor pusillus
ACGGAACATATACTGGCGATAGTTATGTATGAGTGAACGTAGTCTTATGCTGATCATTCTCATGGATTTTGAAGAGCCCTACTCTAAGCAAATCAGAGCGTAACTAGTCCACAACCAAACGCGAGCTGCTTGTTGTCATCTTTGAACTAAAGAAATTTCATCCATTTCTCTGGGGTCGTCCGTTCACCTTGTATACAGATCATAAAGCCCTGACAAATCTTCACACGCAGGAGATCGCCAATCCAATGATGTTGACATGGTTCGACACTCTCCTAGACTACAACTTCGATGTTGTACATCTTCCTGGTTTTGACAATGTTCTTCCCGACCGACTGTCACGCTTTTTCAACCCTGTTGACAAGCTGGAGGGGGGTAATGCCACTGCAATCCAAAAAACAGCTTTCAAGACTGGTACCTCTTCCAATAAGAATGGCCCAAAAGTCTTCCGCATGCGTGTTAAATCCGCTCCAACCGACACAATGGCTCCTCCTGATGAAAACCGGCCTGAAGAGCTCCAAAATGCTCACTTGGCTACAGGGCACGCAGGTGCTGAGCACATTGTTAGGTACTTGAACAACAGAGGCATGCACTGGAACAATATACTCCGTGATGCTGTCGAATTCGTGAAAAGCTGTATGGATTATCAAAAATTCAATATTGCGCAAAACAGCTACAATCCCCTCAGACCGATATGTGCATACATTCCTGGAGATCACTGGGCTGTTGCCCTCGCCACTTTCAATAAGACCGCAACATCAGGCAAATAACTACCTTCTTCTCCATGCTTCTTAGCTTTTGTTCTGGCGTGTCGAAGGTGGCTACGATCTTCGCACGGATGTCTTCCCACGTGGTCTCCAAGTTTTCTTCCATTACCCAGTCATACCAGACGCTTAGGGGTGCCGTTGAAGATCTTAGGCAGAAGTCGCTTCCAGTGACGCTGCAGAGGCAAACCATTTGCATGGAGTTCCTTTGGAAAGCGCGAAGGCACAACTCGGCTGACAAATGAACAACCTTATTTGGGTGCTATCTTTCAGAGCCCACAGTCTGCACGACAGGTAAGTCTTGGGGAATAAAATGCTCCCTGGAGTTGGGCTCACGTTCTCCCGACTGCGGCCTGCTGCTCATTGCTTTGTGCTCAATGAGTTCCTGCTCTGAATAGAATTCAAGACGCGATGGGAGGTTGCTCTTTTGGAGCTTACGGAATGTTTCGGCTTGTTTCTCGTACTTCATAAGAAGATCGAGAGCCTCATCCTAATGCTCATCGGGCTCGGCGCTGCAGACGAGCTTGTTATACTCGTCTTGCTTGGCCATAGCCTTGGTCTGGAGCTTCTTGAGTGTCTCCAAGGCCATACGGACCGGCGAGACTGGCTCCACGGACGGGACCGGAACAACGGGTGTGAGGTCTTCCTCCATTGGTTCAACTAACGAGAGGTTTTCCAAGGCTTGCTCGGTGGTAGGAGAAGGAGGGTGAGCATCCTCGACGACAGGAGAGTTGTTGAGAAGTTGGTTAGCGGAGGACATGGTTATGAGAACAGAGTTCAACGTAAAAAATGTGGTCTCGTGCGGTAGCGTAGAGATGGCGATAGGGACAAAAGTTAAGTACGTTGAGACTGAAGGTCACTTGAGAATCTTTACTGAGAATAAAGACGAAGAAAATAAAACATCTACGCGACCCGGATCTATATGATTTGGGATGGAGTTTGAAGAAAGTAATACCGTCATTTAGCGGTTATCTAATTTCATACTCATTTCTACTTTCATATTGGTCGCTAGACCTGGACACGACAAGACCGACCGCTCAGATTTCAATCAATCGTCACATCTCGTCGTAGTTTACAAGCTGTAGAAAAACTTTTCAATGGACGTTGTTCTGCTCTTCAGAATTGAACAGCAATAGAGCTCGGACTTGGGACGTTCCAGTGGACGGCGTGGTGTTCCAGCTCGTGCGTCTCAAGTGTCCCAAGTGTCCCAATAGGACATCCCACTGGGTATTGGGACGGGGTAGCGTCCCATCCCAAGGATCCCAGCACGTGACCATCCCATCCCATCCCATCCCATCCCAGTCCGAGCCCTAAACAGCAATCTCGACGACTTGTTTTGTCTCTTGTTGTTTTTGATTGTTGAACATCACAGTGGCATTTGCAGTTCTTTTTCGGGGACGCCTTGAATCAGTTAAGCTGGCTTATATTCCTTGATCTTGTCGTCAAGGTATCTTTGCTGCACCTGTGTGGTGAAACAGTGACGAAGAAAGCGATGCCACTCTTGCTCGACGTCAATGGTGTGAACGTCTAGCTCTAGCTCGAAGTCGTTAAAGAAATTACGAGTAGACGGGTGCGTCTTGTAGTGTGCATCTATAGGATGCTGTCCCACCAGTTGCAAGTGAGGTAGGTTGCGAGGGACTACACTTGTTGCAGGCTTCTCGCTGTTAAGTCCGGAGCCTTGGCTCGTAACACTGTTGTTAAACTTTGGATTCGTAGGATATTTGACCCTGTATGCACCCCTCATGTCTGTAAAGTCTCTCACAATTGCAGGTGAACGTCTCTGAGCTTCCTGATATCCTCAGCCTTGCCACTACTCTTGGCAGCATAGTAGGCAGCTTCGATTTCATTGGACTCTCTCTTGAGGTCCTCCAACTCTGCCTCAGCACGAGCCTCTAGGCTTCCGTACTGGACGGCAAGCGAACCACCAGCAGGAGCGACAGAACCAGCAGCGGAGACGACGGAAACAGGTTGGACGTCGATATCCATGTTGTTGTTGGTGGCAGCGTTGTTGACAGACATGTTGGTGATGTTGCGTTGTTGTAGAAAAGTATTCACGATAAAAAATGTGCTTGTTGAGGAAAAATCGCAGTGTGGAGTACGAGAGCAGGAGCAACAAGCAAAGTGGCGACTTGGAGCTTATAAGCCTTGCATTCGATTGTCGCTCCATTTGGCAGATACTGAATGCTTCTCGTTTTTCTTGAAGACCGACTGTCACCTCGGGGTGACCAGATGTTGAGAGGTAGGTTTTCTTTTTTAGCAATGTGTAAGCATTTTTTCGTGCACTCTTCATATATTATTGTCTGGAAGAGATACTTCTCTTCATTTGTCCTATGATTTTACACTAAATCATCAATATTTTGCCTATAATGTTACCTCCATCGTCAGGGTCTTTGAATTCGTTCACCATCGTACCTGTAGAGATCTTCTTCACATATTTCATCGGTTCTCGTCGATCCTCTCCCACCGAGAAATTTTCGAAGGACATCTTTCCGAAGTTGCTTCTCATGGATCTTCACTAATGTAGCATCGTTGTCCGTGATAAAATAACCCGAGTTTGATATCTCGGTATACAGCAGCCTTGAAGAAGTGCGCGAGCTAATTGTATAATTTACTTTGTTCGTTCGAAACAAAAGTGCGGCTGATCGCAAAAGACCTCAATACCTTGTCTCCACTGTTGCCAATCCCGACGATGTTCATAAACGGTAGTCCATGATCGCTAGTCCTGTATGTTGCGTTGATCAAGAATACATCAGAGAATCATCGGGCTCTCTGGATTGACGTCTCATGACAACAAAACAGGGTCTTCAATGCCTTTCACTCTTCATTCACGTCGTACAAAACTACATAGTTGTTATGATGAAGAAAACCATCGAGATTGGCGACGCAATTCTTTGGGTCCCAGTTGAGTTTGGCATGCAAGTTACACAGATTGGCCATGCTAGGCAGTCGTTGCTTGCAGTACTGTAGCCGGTCTCGCACCGGCTGCCAGCATCGTTCTAGCTAAATCTTCGGTTTCTTTCGGAAGTCGTTGATGCTGTCAGCTTCCACGGGCAGTCGTTGGCCTGAAGCAGCAATCACCTTTTCTTCCTTACGAGTTGCCAGGGAGATTTGTACAAGTCCTTGTATGTGTGTCCGTGGATGCAACGCTCAGTTATACCACGAGCACAAGTGTTTCCAAAACGCACTCATATCCACCCTCGAAAGCTACCGGTTGAATACTCTCCATACGGTCTTGTCTTGTATTGCAGACTTCTCTGAGAAGTTGTTCCATTGCAAGGAAACAGTAAAGAATGAAAGGTACGACGAAGATACTCGGGCTCGACAGTTCGTGACTCATTTCTGAAAAGGTCGTATAATTTCCGTTCGCGGATCAAGTTGGAGCAATCTAATATATTACGTTTATGAGCTAACATTCATATCAGATCGCCGACATTGAATGCTCTCAGACGTTGAAAAAGGAAGAAAAAGGGATTATATACAGATATACGGAATGTACGTTTGCATAAATGGTATCTCGATCGTAAAGACTTCATGATTCATGCGCTTTTCTTATGTTACGACTTGCCTTTATAAGAGGAATTAAGGAGCGGATGTTGTCTGCTTTCTGAATGAAAGCATGCTGTAACAACTTGTCTGCATCTGGCCGCGCAGAGCTTTCAACTTGCAGTGATTGCTTCAAGAAATCCGACAGTGCATTCGATAGTGCTTCGGGGTGTTGCAAAGTAGGTGTGCCGTTTGTCGCAATCAAATATAGAGCTCTCAGGGGATTTTCGTGTAAGTATGGCGGCTCCCCTTCAATCATTTCGATGACCATGATGCCCAAAGACCAAATATCAATCTTTGGCCCGTACTCCTTCCTCGTTACAACTTCTGGCGCCATCTATACGTTCACATTTAGTTCTCTCTACGCCTACTTCTATACAAGCCAATGGAACCCGACGTACCCAATAAGGCGTTCCAACCATAGTTGTTCGCATCTCTTCGTCGTTTAAGCGAGCGCAGAAACCGAAATCGGCTATAACGAGACTGATTAATACATTCATTGGCAAGCAACTATCATCCTTAACTGTAACTTACTCAATTTCACTTGGCCGTTCAGACCTAACAGGACGTTATCTGACTTGATATCTCGATGTATAATGCCAAGGTGATGCAAATGTCTTATTCCCTGCAGTGCTTCATGGCAAATTGTCGCTATCTGTGTCTCGGTCATCATATTTGTTGTTACGACATCGGTCAAGGATCCGCCTTCCATATATTCCATGACGACCCATAGCTCGCCCTTCACGAGGAATGAATCGATAAAATTAACGATATTCTCATGCTGAGCTTCCCTCATCACCAATATTTCATTGATAATAAGCTCCTTCTTTGGCTGTTGAGCTAGGTTCATCTGTTTGATAGCCACAGAGATATTGGTATCTACAGATTGAGCAATCGCGACCGCACCGGATGCTCTGCAGGCAGCAAGAGCAGCAATAGGTTAGTCTCATCCTGTAATTATCATCTATTCATCAGCACCTACCCTTGGCCTATTTTCACCATATTTCGGTAGAGCTTAGTCGGATCCGCATCCGTACAAATGGCTTTCAATTCGGCAATAATTTCAGCGTCTCTAATCTCTTCCTTTTGTCGACGATTTTCGCGGCGGCGTATCCGGGTCTCGGAACCACTAGTATCTAACGCTGGATCCAGCGGAGCAGCAACGGGCGATATATAAACATCCGCTGTATTCTTCTGGAGCTTTTCATTCGGAGGGTCGTCTCTGGATTTAGGCCAAATTGGTCGAGGTGGAGCTACGGGCGCCTTAGTAGATTGGTTGGATGCAGAAATCATCGGTTTTGGAGGTATTGTAGGTTTAGTTGACAATGGTGGTTTAGGTGGTGGAGCTGTCTTTTCAAGCGATTCCGGTGTCGATTGCTCAAAGCGCTGCATTCGCTCAGCAACACGAATGCTTGCTGTGGAGGAATTAATGAGTAAATATATCTATATTGTAACGATGAGGAAATCATACTCTCAGCGGGACTACTAGGAGCGTGTATGTCTGTAGGAGTCAACTAAACGCCGCCATGGACTTCAGTACAAATTCAAAATTTTCTCAACAAGTGCAAGGTCTCACCTGTTCTGTCGAGCGCTGATAGTCGGACGGACGTGCTGGTAAAGTTGGCTTCCTTTCCAATTGGTCAGGTGTATCTTTCGAGGTGGAAGGCACGACCACCAACCGAGGTCGTGCACGTTGGGGAAGCGGAGGAGGGGATAGTTTGTTGATTAACTGACTTGGCCCGTGTTGAGGGTGAGCGTTACCGAACTTTTCCCATACAACATCTTGCGATTGCTCGCGAGCCTCCTTGTAAAACCCGATAACATCTAAAACCGCCTACTCTATACGTTCTTATTTACCGATACTTGCTCGATTCCTCTGTCAAAAGCTACCTGAGGGTTTGCCTGCTGTTCACGTTTCGTGATACCACTTTGTTGTAACAGCAGTTGCCATTCTTTTGGCAGACCAGTAAACTCTCCCGTCTGCGCATTGAAGCCGACATGTGTGACATGAATCAGGTTGTATGGAGATGATATCTTTGTTCGACTTTGTGAATGAACGCTGTCAGATGCTGGAGTTGACCAAAGTTCTAGATATTTCGTGTGAATACACTGTATATTGGCTGCCATTCCATTGCTTACCGCTGACACTGCCGACAACTTTGTCGAGGACGCCCCTTAACGCAGCTGAGGTGCTTGCACCTACATGCGTGATAATCCCATTATTGGACTTCAAGTCTTCTGCTACTTCTTTACTGGTCTTGGCTGCTGTAGGCTTGGTTCCTTTTGATTCTTCTTTGACTTCCCACGTCGATTTGTGCTCTATAGTGGCTGTCTTTTGGATAGCTTTCAATGCTGCTGGACTCGGCCGTGGAGGAGGGACAGGAGGTTCGGAACTTGCTTGCGGCTTTGGAAATGAAAGCAAGCGGGAGGACGATTTACCAGCATTATTAACGCCAATGCTGACAACGCTATCTCGGGCGTTCGTTATGGAGGGTTTTGGTGGCAAAGGCGGCGGTTGTGGTCGTTTTTTTACTGGTTGATGTGGATTGGAACGCGCATATCTTGGAGTCAGCTGCGCATTGGTCTCGTCTTCAGATTTACTGTTAAACAGCTTGATATTTGCAGATACAATGCCAGAAGCAGACGAGGGTGGCGATGACATTCCGTCTCCTTAGTCGCATCTGCTCAGGCAAGGCACGCTGTGTGAAACGGTCGTGGCTTCCTTCACGAAGATCATCCATTCGGATTCCGCACAGAAAACATTGTGTATTTCGGGGACATTTAGACTGTTTATGATACAATGCTCTAGATATCTCGATAACATAGATTGTCGAAATGATTCTAATAAAGTTTATAAGCTACAAGACATCCGTCCTCACCTCATCAGCTTGCTGATGTAATGAAGGTAGACTTCGCAAAACTAAAAGAATTAGGACATTTGCCTGAGGCATATCATGTAAGGAAGGATTATGACAACTTGTTCCTCCGAGAGCAAATAACTCATGTCAGAACCTTGTCCCACGGGCTCAGGCATACCATATTGACCAACATCATTTTCCTTTGCTCATCGTAGTATCAAAACTGAACGTTTTTACTTTTTAAATGTTTCTGGCAATGTAATAAAGGTTGGAGTATGCCACATCGAACACTTCTTGCATTATGTAGGAGCAAGTGCTGCGATCCGGAAAGGCTATCACCATATAAAACTGAAAGTAAGTGGTTGGTTACTTCCCCTCTATAGCATGATCAAGTCGAACATCGAAGAAGCATAACGGGAGGGTTTAACGAAATTAAAGACATCCGAACTCCAGTTACACGAGGAAAAACACAGGGCCTGCTCTGCCATGCTTTCCTCTCCCAACTGTAGCTACCGAGACAATTCGGTAGCGTCAGAATCAACAACCAATAGACAAGATGAATATGCAGTGACTATTGCGATCGACTTTGGTAATAGCCTTTGGTTCATTTGCTGTCCAGCAAAATCACCTCAACTTCCCTGAAATGACCATATCCAGGCACGACATACTCTGTAAGTCTGGGCGCTTGCTTCACAAATATGCATCTAGACCGATATGGCTCCCTTAGGGATGTAGCTATAAATATGCGCATAGTAATCAAATATATGATGTTGTACAATGGCCAAAACATAGCGGTTTCTATGCCAAAGTACCAAGCCTTTTGTATTACAGGACAGGAACGCAGCGTCTTCTGGCATGGGGCGACGGTGCAAAGCGTTTGTCACTACAAGTATGGAACAGGAAGGAAGAAATGCTTTGTGATGACTTGTATCAGCCTCACATCATCTAGCCAGGAGGATCAGGTACACTTATCCAGCAATTCAAGCTTTGGCTTTTGGACGACATCGACCAGAGAATGCTGCCGCCACTGTTACCTGGACAAACAGCTGTTAAAGTCATTTCGGATTATCTTACTTTATTTCACGAGCATGCCTTGAATGATATTGAAAGAACTAATATAATGGGATATCCAAGGGAAAAGTTTAGATATGTAAGATGTAGACCGGATGCGAGATTGTAACTACTTTGCTTAGTCTTGCATTTAATAGTGTCTAACTGTGCCAGCTATCTGGAATGAGAAAGCCAAAGCGTTGATGCGGCAAGCTATTGTGGAAGCTGGCATTATCAACGAGGACGATCCGGTGCATCGGCTGACACTGGTCAGCGAACCTGAAGCGGCAGCACTTTACTGTGAGAAACATTCGGCATCTTGGGACATGAAGCAAGGAAGCCAATTTATGGTTGTTGATGCAGGCGGTGGCACTGTGGATCTTATCATCTAGTAAGCACTATACATTCTAATCTTCAACAGAAAAGGTTTTTTCTAAAATCTAGTATTTATGGCTTTCAGTGAAGTCGAACAGGGACCTGAAGAAGGTCATCGGCGACTGAAGGAAATAACTCGAGGCTACGGTGGAATTTGCGGCGGCGCCTATATAGATAATAACATGAGATACCTTCTGGAAAGGAAGTTAGGACGTCATGCGCAAAGTATGCCCTCTTGCCAGTTCGAAAACATTATGCAGATATTTATTGAAGAGATAAAGGTAAGAAATCCGGCAATCATACATTACTATTTTACTGGAACGAGAAATTGTATAGCCTACTTTCTGCGGCGATTTGGACCAATATCTTCCCATGCCAGCTGGATTCGATCGAGCGAGGATTGGTAATATTGTGAATGAGGTCAGTTGACCCTATGCACTTCCTTGAATTTATCTGCTGAACATAAACTAACCACTCTATAACAGGATGGATGTATGCGCTTAACTGTAGACGAACTCAAGCATGAAGTCTTCGGACCTGTCTTTGACTACATTGCAAAGCTGATAGATGACCAGCTTCAAGACCTTCAGCGACCTGTTGATGGCATCTTCCTTGTTGGAGGTCTTGGATGCTCACAGTATCTGTACGATGTACTCAGCGAACGATTTGGAGCTCGAGTCTCCAAAATTGTCATGGTACCTCGGGCAGACGTAGCTGTAGCACGAGGAGCACTTCATATGACCTGCGCACAGGATATTATTAGTAGCAAGATAATCCAACGGACATATGGCTTATGTACCAGTATGCTATTTGATCCAGCGCTAGATCCCGAAGACAGCGCTGTGATTACCAAAGACGGTGTAAAACGATGCATGACTCGATTCGATGTGATAGCCTTCAAAGGTGACCGTATCAGTCCATCGGGAGGAGTTAGCCGGCACTTCTGGGTTACCTATCCCAAGCACACAGAAGGTAGATTTTTGTTCGCATCATATTTTACATATTGGATGCTAACTGGATTGGTTCAGCGACTCTATATGCATATGATGGAGAAGGAAAAGCACCGCGGCATATTACCCATCCAGATATCAAAAAGGTCGCTAGGTTCCCGATCCGTATGCCACATTTGGCGGATGTACGACCCGGCGATAAAGTAGATGTGCGTATAGAATTTAAATTTGGATCTAGCGAGCTTATTCTTCGTGCCTTCATCCATGGACAAATGTTCGAATTCGTTTCCAATGTAGAGCCTTAGTGAAAAATGACCTAGTTATCGATTAGTTTCGCCCAAATTTTCTGATTCGGTGCACCGACGCGCGCGAGTTTTAAATATCTGAACGCATCAGGTCTTTTATCCCGTTCTCAATATAATGAGTAATTCAAACAAGGCAACTAGTGACCATAAGCAGACCAATCTAGGGTAACTTACTCTTTCTAAGCTGCCCAAAAGTCTTTGCTAATTGTCTTCGTAAAGAGCTTTCTTCTCGGGAAATCGGAAAGCTGCGGCAGTTGCTCCAGGTACCATAGACATAAGCATTGTGACTATAGCACGAATACTGACCACAAAGCTATAGGCGAGAAAAGAAAGCGAGTTATTGTTGAATCAGACGAAGACGAAGACGAACGCGAGGAAGACATGTCGACCACTGGAAATACTGCACCCAAGAAGAGAAAAGCTGAAGACGACGTACTCGTAAAGGACGAAAATCAAGACGAGGATAAGGAGATACTGGAAGCCGAAGAGGATGAGCAGCGACAAGAAAGAGAATTGGAGGAGGAGCATGCGGCTGCAAAGACAATGTGAGATATCGGGTACGAATCTCAATACATACGATGAAGCTAACGACTACATCTGACCTTAGGTCCGTCATATCTACGATCAGCGAGGAAGCCGCGCAAGAAATGAAGTGGGAGAAAGGAAAGGAGTATGTGCTAAAGTAGAGAGATATAACATCCGCCGTAAACACTAAATCAAGCGCTTGATAGTGTGCCATACTCGATTTTGTGCAAGACATTTGAAAAATGCGAGAGTACAACAAAGCGTACAACAATCACCGAGAATTTGGTTAAACTGTTTGTGCAGGTATTAAAGCTTTCACCTAAAAACCTTCTTGAGACGCTGTACCTGTGCATAAACAAGGTGAGTATTCAGCTTTTGATGCATATTATTCTCATTGCTCAGATGTCATATAGCTGGGACCGGACTATGAAGGCCTGGAGCTTGGTATCGGCGAATCTCTGCTCATGAAAGCTATTGCGGAATCAACTGGTCGTAACATGAAGCAAATCAAGTCTGATGCTGATAAAATCGGAGATCTCGGAACTGTGGCGAAGGTAATATAAAAAAAATATAATGGCATTGATAAATTCTGACAGAAGAATGGTATAGGAAAGCAAAAGCTCTCAGCGAACACTCTACAAGCCGAAACCTCTTACCGTTTCTCATGTATTTCGCACGTTTAAGGAAGTGGCCAAAATAACGGGACAATCAGTAAGGATCCTATCTTAGTATCGTTAACGTAACTGCGTTGTCAATACGAAGAATAGGCTCAAAAGCGTAAAGTCGAGAAAATCAAAGGCCTGCTGGTGGCCTGTCAAGATCAGGAAGCAAAATACCTAATAAGGTTCGAAATATCTGCAATGTAGCATGTGCATATATTGACATTTCAGCAGACAACTTGAAGGCAAATTGCGTATTGGAATGGCGGAACAGACAGTGCTGATGGCGTTAGCACACTCTGCTGTGTTGAGTAAACCAGGTACCGCATGCTACACGTAACTAATATCTTTGTACTAACTAATGTTTCTACATGATAGAGAGTGTAAAGATGTCTGTTCAAAAGAGAGAAGAAGAATTGTCCAAGGCAACCGATATTATCAAATCTGTTTACAAGTAAGGGCATACTATGGCTATAAGCCAATCTATGCTAATGCCAAATGTAGTCAGTTGCCTTGCTATGATATGATCCTGCCTGCTTTGCTTGAAAATCCTCTGGAAGAACTATTAGACAAGTGCAAAATGCGACCAGGTATGATGGAATAGTCTATACTGTTATACAATAACTCAACTCAACTATCCATCAGGAATCCCTCTAAAACCTATGCTTGCACACCCAACAAAGAGCCTCAGCGAAGTCTTGGACAGATTCGAAGGTCATAATTTTACTTGTGAATTTAAATATGACGGAGAACGTGCACAGGTAAGTCTAGATGAAACTATACTTAATGCTGGTACTGATAAGCTTACAGATACATCGCTTGGAAGATGGTACGCTCGCCGTATACAGTCGTAATTCTGAAAACATGTCTGGTCGCTATCCGGATGTAGTAGAGAAACTCAATAAGGTAATGATCTGCCTGGACGGATCATAGCTTCATATTTGCTCACTAGGATTGATGCGGCAAAATAGTGGTTGAAACCAACAACAAAGTCTTTCATCATTGACTGCGAGGCTGTTGCATGGGATCGCGAGAAGAAGAGTATATTACCTTTTCAAATTCTGAGCACACGCAAGCGAAAAGATGTCAAGGAAGAAGATATCAAAGTGCAAGTTGCCATATATGCTTTTGATTGTCTTTATCTTAATGGCGAAGTAAGTAGCAAGTTTACAGCTTGAAAATATATCAAATCTGTAATAATGCCTCCATAGTCTTTGCTACAGAAGTCTTTGAAAGAAAGACGGGAAAAACTGAAAGAAGCATTTCAGGAGACCGAGAACGAATTTTACTTTGCTCGCAACGAGGATACCAATGAAATTGAAAAGATTCAAGAGTTTTTGGACGTATCAATCGCAAATAACTGTGAAGGCTTGATGGTCAAACTTTACGACGATGAAAACGCTACGTATGAGCCCTCTCGTCGCTCTCGCAACTGGCTCAAGGTTAAGAAGGATTATTTGGCTGGTGTGAGTGATTCTATGGATCTCGTGGTTATCGGTGCATTCTACGGGCGCGGCAAGAGAACTTCCGTTTACGGCGCTTTTCTCCTTGCATGCTACGATCCAGATACAGAAGAATTTCAGACAGTCTGCAAGTTGGGTACCGGTTTCTCTGATGAAGACTTGCAAAATCTTTATAATTCCTTAAAGGAGCTGGAAATTAAAGAGCCGAAGCGGTTCTATACACTCGGCGACAATCCGGTCAAGCCGGACGTATGGTTTGAGCCCAAACAAGTATGGGAGGTACGATGTGCGGATTTGAGCATCAGTCCTCGATACATGGCAGGCGTAGGAATGGTGAGTCATACTCATTTAATGGACATGTCGTCTGTTATTAATCGATGGTCTTCTCTTGTGCAGGTGGATCCATCAAAAGGAATTTCGTTACGTTTCCCAAGATTTATAAGAGTACGCGAGGACAAAGATGCTGAGGATGCTACAACAAGCGACCAGGTTTGTTTTCACTTTTGTTCTACATCAGATCGATCCGTATAGAATAACTTAATCCACTATAGATTGTTTACTTTTACAACCAGCAAGCAAACGTCGCTCAATAATGGTTTAGCATTGAATAATAATGATAATAGTAAAAGAGAAAAGACTATAAAAATGGACATTATCTGTCATCTTATATCTATTGGTGCATTTGCGATATATATATCATTCTAGCTTATATGGAGCTGTAAGACATTCACTTGGCTACTAATGAGCCGCGAAATAGCTTAATATGTATTCGACCGGTCAGCTTCTATGCCCCTTTGGATATTGACAATTCTGGACTTTCAACCAAACTCTATAAATACGAAACTGTCCATTAATCACCTTTGTCTTCGTCTAAGCGGGGCAGGTCCAGCGAAAGAAATAAGAGATATCGTTTTACAAGCCGTCTATCCGACTATATGAACGACAATTCTTTTGATAGTTCATTGTAAAGGTTGTAGTTGGCAAGAACTTGCATCTCTTTCATAAGGCTAAATTTCAAATACGTATTCTGCTCTGTCCGAGTTACACATGTCTCAAGGCGGTATTCTGCTCAAGTGCTTAAATATTCACTAAGTGACTTGCTGACCACCGTAAACCTTTGAAAGTTGTACTGCGTTGGGCTCTACGTCAGCAAAAATCCCTCATTTTGGAAACGTCACGACCAAGAGACTCGAAGTGTGCGCATCAAACATCAAGAATATTCTGAAAAGATCCAATGTCAACCTCGATAAAGTTTTGCTGACATTAAACGGTGGTATAAAAGGCTTGTAAGTTCTTGAGAAAAAGGTGTGGATGAAGAATGAGCAAGGATAAGTTAATGACCCGGAAACAGTCTGTCTTGTAAATTGGTATTGATGGTAGATTATTATGTACCTAGTACGATGTTAATCCTTATGGTATACAGCCGGAGCAGGAACCACATAGCAGTGTATTTATGATATCATGATAGCAAGGAGGATACCAATGCGGGCTTAATACGCATTCTTCAAAACAAGCACATTGATTTTTTTTTCTTCTTCAAGCGTAGGCATGGCTTTTGATCCGTGCCAAAATTTGCCTCGAGGAACGGGTACATGTGTCTCTTATTTCTCAATAACTGCTGCTGAGGACGATCGATGTGACATACATACTGTATCCACGTTTTTATGTGATTGTTCTTCCAAAGTTTTATGTAATACAAAGTTTTGCTGTCTGTTTTATCGCAGACGCATTTACATAGATGCTTACACATGTAAAGTATGTAGTATTAACAATGCAGGCATTATTATATACGACGACCATGATAGGTTTTGCTGTGCATAAGAGGCAACTTGCTTACTACTCAGTCTAGAACAAGTCCTGTCTGACGGAAATATTGGAACGGCCGTCAGATACGACATTCAGGTCTCCATTTGCTAGCCCTCAAAGATTTCAGCAAATACATGATGATCAGTGGATTGGATAAAGAAAGGAAGAAAGAATGTAGGAGAGAAAGAAGTGGCGCGTGTTCCTTCTATATCAGCCTGTATCCTACTTCCGTCGCGCGCTGTCTACTTTCATTCCCCTTTGAACACGCATATAAACACCGAACTGATCATGACACATGTATCTAACAATACCTTCGAGATAACGAGACTGAATGATCCACGAGAGTTTGACGCATCGCAGCGAATATATGTCTCGCTCGAAGATATGCAAAGAATGCAAATCGCAGCCGGCGATCTAATCATCGTACGATCGAGCAATCGATTAGATCGGGTAAAGCAAATTTCTATGGAGTGACAGGCATTTTCAGCAACAATAACACGGGATAACAGATGGTTACAGGGAAAGCTTGGCCATCCTTTTCCCTCAATAAGAAAGGTACCGCTATGTGAATGAAAGATTTCCAATAGTCAATTAAAGGACCTTTATATGCAAAGGCATTCGTCTCAGCATGGCGGCACAGATCGCAGGCGATTTCCAAGTTGGAGACCAAGTGATTGTCGAGAAATACAAAGGACCTTACATACCAGCAACACGGATCTTAATCGAGCTGATATCCCCCGATCAATCTTGGCCGGACAAAGACTTTCAAATATACATGAAACAGAGACTTGGTAAATATTTCAGATTATATTTGTCGGTAGCGAAGACTCGCGCTTACAAGAACTAATATCTGTAGTGGATATCGCTCACATCGCATCCTCAAATATTTTTGACATTGGGTATATGGGTAAAGCTCGACGAGTGCGAGTATCCGTCCTGAACAGCGCATCATCAGAAATATCACCAGATTGTTTATACCTTGTAACAAGATCGACGGTCGTTAACCTTGAGAGTCACGAAGGGTCTCAAAGAGCAACTGGAGACATCCATGGCAAAAAAACCAAGCCTATAGGTTATCGCAACATCGGAGGACTGGCGAATCAAATTAACATTGTGCGCGAAATGGTTGAGATATCATTGCAGAAGCCAGAATTGTTTCAAAATTATGGTAATTATTAAGATCTGCTCGTGCTTGATTCTGTAATATGCACTCAAGTTGGATGGATATACAGGCCTAAAAGCACCTAAAGGAGTGTTGCTGTACGGTCCGCCAGGCACGGGCAAAACGCTCATAGCTCGCGCAGTGGCTCAGGAAACTGGTGCACACGCTGTGGTCATCAATGGGCCTGAAATCATAAGCAAATTTTACGGTGAAACAGAACAAAAAGTAGAGATTGCATCCACAAGAACCTTTTGCTAGAAGCACAAGTCTTACATGGCTATTTGTTGTAGCTCAGAGCAATATTTGCGGAAGCGAACGCCCAGGCGCCTTCGATCATATTTATTGATGAAATCGATGCTTTGTGTCCAAAGCGTGACGAGGTGCGAGTTTGAAAAGGATGGTATCTGGCTTTTGCAATATATACGTTAATACAATTTCAGGCACCAAGCGAGTTGGAAAAACGCGTGGTAACGACATTACTCACGTTGATGGATGGCGCGGACGAAAACACGGCGAGGGTTGTGATTATCGGTGCGACTAACCGGCGGAATGCGTTGGATGAAGCTCTGAGACGACCTGGTCGCTTCGATCGCGAGGTAGAAATTGGTGTGTATGAAAACTTGCACCGAAATTAAGCGGAAACTAACATGACGATTATTCAGGCATTCCCAACAGCGATGCACGCATGTGCATACTTGAAGCGATCATGCAGGATATCCCTCACGCGTTGAGTGACGCGGATTTTCGGAAGTTAGCAGGCAGATCACATGGATACGTCGGTGCAGACTTGGCAGCTGTTTGCCGCGAAGCTGGCCTGAAATGTATCAATAGATGTGCCAAGGAAAAAGCCCAAAGTGAGTTGCCGTCACATGCAGGTTTGCTGCGCGCATGAAACTTATCCACACTATGCTAGAGCTGCTTGTCACGCGATCTGACATGGAAGAAGCGATGGGTGAGATACGACCGAGTGCCATGCGAGAGGTATGTTCATATATGCTGATAGTCGCGAAAGGATGTGAAGTATAATTGGATATCGTTTACAATCGTGCTGCAAATTAGATCATGCTTGAAGTGCCCAAAGTTCGTTGGTCCGATATCGGTGGGCAAGAGGACATTAAACAAAGACTCAAGGAGGCTGTGGAATGGCCGCTGCAGGTATGCGATGAAAAAATAGTTTATTTATTTACCAGCACGAGATAACATAAATGCTTGCGAAGCATCCGGAAGCATTTCAGAGACTGGGCATAAGGCCTCCGAAAGGTGTACTATTGTACGGTCCACCTGGATGTAGCAAGACATTGATGGCTAAAGCATTGGCCACAGAAGCCGGATCGAATTTCATTGCAGTGAAGGGTCCTGAGGTACGATTCACAAGATGAATGCACGTTATCGCATGTAAAGAGTTCCAACTCAACTGTTTGTGTTAGCTTTTCAGCAAATGGGTGGGTGAATCAGAAAAAGCAGTGCGAGAAGTATTCCGCAAAGCTCGGGCAGCATCCCCCTCTATTGTATTCTTTGTAAGTTTCCAAATTATGTGCATGCTGTCGTATATACGGGTATAACAAGTCTCGCATCAGGACGAAATAGACGCATTGACAGTAAAGCGTGGTTCTGGCGGCGATGGTGGAACATCTGTCGCTGATCGCGTGCTCTCGCAGCTATTGAATGAGTTGGACGGGATTGAACCACTTGTCAACGTCACAGTGGTCGCAGCAACGAATCGTCCCGACATCATTGTATGTTTCGAGATCTATCTGTACACCCGATTTGACTGAACTAACAGCTGTTTAGGATGATGCTCTCCTGCGTCCCGGTCGCATAGATAGAATTTTATATGTAGGGCCACCTGACCTTGCGTCCAGACGTGAGATTTTCAAAATTCAGGTTTCCAAAATGACTTGCGACGAGGATGTTGACATTGAAGAACTGGCTGCAAAGGTACGATTGATCTTTCACCTAGACGATTTAATATAAGTATACTCAGAAGGGTTTCCATTCGTGTAGAGCGAAGGGTGCTCTGGTGCAGAAGCGATCGCGATATGTCAAGAAGCAGCCCTTTTTGCAATGGAAGAAGATGTCAACATACCTGCGGTAAGCTGCAAATATTTGTCAAAATAGTCTAGAGCGGAGGCCTGATAAATCATTAGGTCAAACAACGACATTTTCTGAAAGCCCTGTCAAGTTTTACAAGGCGAATCACCCCCGAGATGTTACAGTTTTACGCAGATTTTCAATCACGTTCACCATTGCAAACAAAAATAAAGTCGTAACTGATGGATTATCGAACAAAATATTCAAAGAACTTTTCATTTCTTTTTGGGGCGAGGGGAAAAAAGATGTTGGATTAATGAATAGTCAGCCAGGGATGGGTAGAGGTGGAAAAAAAAAGAAAATTTTAAGGGTTCTCTTCCCAAGACGAAGCACGGCTACCAGCCCCAGTACCATCTCGGTAGAGCTGCTGGTCCCACAAGTAGACGCCAAGTCCTGCAACAAAATTCAAGACTTAGATGGACGGATGAATGCACTGCGATGATTAGTGAAATACCTTCTCCCACACGGTTCAACTGCGTCACCATGTCTGCAAGTTCCTTGATGGACTTGATTTGTTCCTTTAGGAAGACACCTTCCAAGTAATCGCACAAATGCGGGTCGCCGTTTCCGTCCGCGATCTTGTGCAAGTTGAGCAGGGATTTGTTGACGTCTAAAGTAGACAAACGCATGAGATGAAGTGAGTGTTTTTGCTGAAAGGCGATGTTATACGTACCCTTTTCCAGCTGGAGCGCCGACTCGATGGCGTTCTTTGCAGATTTCCAGTCAGTCTAACGCAGAGAAGGAAGACACAGGTCAGCATACATCCGTTGTGTAAATAGCTGTATGGTAAGCGCTGACTTGCCTCGGGTGCCTGAAGGGCGCGAAGGATGACCTTGCCACCACGAGTGTTCAGGTAGTCTGTTGTATACGAGCATATCTATTTAACTTGACACGCGTGCAAGCTATTTCTCTATGACCGAGATCACTCACCAATCAAGTATTGCGCATGTTGACGTTCCTGAGTTCATGGATAGAGATTAGCAATATGTAAGCAAATAGCGGGGACGCTGTCTCCAAACCTCTTGGGCTTGTTCGCGGAAATACTTTTCCAAACCTAACGGCTAGACGATCAGACTTGCTACGCGGTCGTCTACCTGTTGTGTGTGCATGTATTCTCTCACCTGGCAATGCGACGGACGTGTGCTGGGCCCACGCGCTCATGGACAGATAGACCTGGGAAGCTTGAAGCTCAGTATTGATTTGCTGGTTAATAGCCTCCTCTGAGGCGGTAGCGAAGTTCTGCTTGGCAAGAGACATGACAGGCGCGAGAAGAGTATCCGATAAGTGACAACAAGAAGAAAAAGAAAGGACAAGATACGCGTGAGATGTGTATGCTTTTTATTTGATTAGCAATGCACCAGCAGCAGGCAAGCAAAAACAAACAATAAACACTCGTCGTGTCTCTTGCCGCTTCATCAGGAATGATTTCTAAAACTGAGCTACTCCGCCTCGATGATTCTAAAAATTGTTTCATTGCCAATTTTAAGGTTTCACCTTCATATCCAAACCCCTCCCTGCCCGCTGCTCCTCCCACTTCCCTCCTACTCTTGGTTTCTCAATCGCCCGAAAGCTGATCTTTCGCCAGCAATCCCCCCTCAAAATGACCTGTCGCAATAAGGTCATTGCCCTTTCCTTGCTGTGTATATTGTACTTCCTCTTCTCCACACTTGATTACATTCGAGCATCGCGCTCTACGATTGTCCAGGACGACAATGTAATTATAGAATTTGATCGGCACCGTTGGCGCAACGCCGTAGATGATTTCCCTGCCCAGGTCCCCATTGAACTTCCGGACAAGGAGCCGGCTTACGAGCAACCACAAGACGAGCAGGAGGAAATCGAGGCTATCGAAACTGTCGCGCAGCACCGCGACCAACTACAACAACAACAGCAGCAGCAGCCGGCCAGCGATGAAAAGTACTTGACTTTCTTCACGCACAGCGGTTTTCAGAACCAGCTCATACAAGGTAAAATTAAACTTCTTGTCTCGATTTGGTTTCATTTTTTTCTTTTTTGGCTGACTATTCTGATTACATGCAGTTGAAAATGGCATTCTTTTGGCATGGTACCTGAATAGAACATTGATTTTGCCACGTGCTCTACTTGGTGAGGCATTCGGATGGAGTTTCTTTTCAAAACTACAGCTGGAGCATACGTTGCGCGATCCACCCGAGGACGAGTCCGTGACCATCAATGATGTCTGCTCGCAGCATGCGGAAGAATTGGCGTTTTGGAATCTGCACTGCCCTGAGCCTTCCCGCTTTGTCGTCATGCCTTTTGATGATATATTTGATTTGGATTGGGCGAAGCAGCATGTTCGGATTGTTCTCCGCGAGCGCTCCGACTTTGAATGGCTGGAAGATAAATATGGCATCAAGAGAGCAGGCGAGCCAGATCGAATGAATGGCTCGTACGTGGATGGTGACATCCTCTTCTTCAAAGGTACTAGAAAGGAAAGATCGCCAAGCGATACGCAAAGACATGTACTTAACCACGAATGGTAAATGAAAAGGAGGTACAAGATATGACTGGCGGATTTTTGATACGCCTCGAAAGAACAACAGACTGTACAAGTATTCTGACAGTCTAGATATCTTCCAATTGAGAGCGCGCGAAGAGAAGCTCATCCACTTTTCAAGTCTCTTTGGAACTGGCAAATTGCCAATTCGACGCCCAGAGCATTATGAGTTCCGCCGCATGCTTCAGCGAAGCATCACGTACAAACACCCAGCTGTGCTGGCTTTGGCGGAGCAAGTCGTAAATCTATTAGGTGGCGCAGGCAACTATGTTGGCCTTCATGTGCGGTAAGCAGCATCTTTTATCCCCTGCTATCATGGAATTCCTGTGCAGCCCATACTCACACACTCGCGCAGTTCCGGCGATGGCTGGTTTGTCAAGGCACTGCCGGAAAACGTTCGCAGCATAGTGTCCCAAATTGGACGAGCAGTAGAATCACGTCAACGGACACCAGCTAACGTCGTCGCCCTTGATAAATATCGGCTAGGACTGCAGCAATGCTTGGAGCTTTCCAAAACTGAGAATATGACGATTGTTTTCATGGCCACGGATGCACGCTATCCCAGAATGAACAACGCCTTCACACCCCTTTGGAACCAATATCCATGCACATTTACGATCGACGACATTCTTCCCGCCGACAGTCATCATTGGCAAATCCTCGACGCCATCAAGGATCCACGTACAGGCGGGAACCTTCGAAAATTCCTCCTGCCTCTGGTGGATGCATCAGTTGCTGGCAGAGGATGGTTCTTCATTGGCAGCGAAGGTTCGACCTTTTCTGGATATATTTATCGGTTATACGACGTATTTTGGTCCGATAACGAGAAGCAGCGCTTAAGCCAGGAAGCACATGGGTCATAACCATATCTTCTTTTTCTTATTCTTCATTGCACCTAATTAACCAACAATGCACAATCATACACACGCTCACATTCATACCTCTTGCACCCACAGTCTCCTCCATCGTATTCATCTACGAATCCCCAAGTACTGCATTATTTTCCATACATCTCGCCTCTCATGCTATTCTTTTTCATATACCACGTATATTCTGTATAACTAATGTTGTTTTTGGGCGCGTCGTTGCTACCCCTGGAGGGCTGCATCGTCCATCAGTACCCCATCGTTCTATAACTTTTATTAAACAGCGGCGCATGCTGTACATACTGTACAATCACACGCACCACATCGATGTCTAATTTTGTAGTATTAGCTGTCTATTGCGGTACTGGGGTAAATAGTTTTAGCCGAACGGGAATCGTACGTTCAAGGGCAATTGAAAAAGTCAGCGTCCAACTCAACACTTCAAGATCGATGGAAGGCAAAAGAGAGAGAAAGAAGAGTTCTTCGAATAGCACAAGCTCAATAAGAATGCATGACCTCCCCAACAAGTTTTCGGTAGCCTGTTGTCCTTCTTCCTCGCCAGCTCTGCCCTTCAGGTGGCTGCTCATCTTCTATGTGGATGCGCCATGTGAGATATTTTCTGCTTGCAAGTGCACACAAGGAACTCAACTCTCAAGCACCCCTCCGTCGCGGACATAATGTTAAACTGCCTGCGGTGGACGCTTTCTTTCCAGAATGTGCCTTTTGTACATACATTGTTCGCCCTCCCGAGTGGCTCCCATTTTTAGTGGGAAAACAATAAAGCTCTTTCTTGCTTATTTGATAAATCGAAGTAGTATAGCACACACAAGAAGATTTGGCGCTACAGCCAAAGGATTGAATGTTGCAGTGGTGAACACCGCTGTTGTTCTGTGTGTTAAAGCTATCTTTCACGGATGAAAGAAACTAGATTAGGGCTGCTGACCTTTAGCGACAGAGGGCACGAATGAACTTGTTAGTATAAGTGATGGAAGAGGCTATGTACCCTGGGACTATGATATCTAGAGAGGCATTAACAAAGCTGTAGCCGATTGGAATTGCTAGCTCTCTGCAAGTGGCAGAATCTTTTTCCGCACATGGCTTCCCCCTTCACTTCTCCGTGCTATTGATCGTTTTAATTATGTATAACAACAATGGCGGCCAATGCTGAACATTTCATACAGTCAAACCAGCAATCTGTGCTGTTTGGAAGGAATGCTGAAGATAGCCTGGAAAACTTGGAACTTGGGACTCGGGCACGAATACCCTATTCAGTCGGAACCAACCTTGCTAGCTTTACGGCGGCGAAAAAGCAGCAAGAACAACAGCAAGCGCAGGAGCACCAACAGCAACGGAAGGATAACTTGAACCATCCTCTTCGTGGCGTACGTGCTTCATCGAAAAGAAACTATGAGCTCTTCCCAGGCAACAACATCTTCTTCCTAGGAGGCCGGTTTCTGACGGGACGAGCGTATTGGGCGTTTGCTATCTCTTTATTCCTAATCCTTGCACCGTCAGCGCTGTTTGCAGCATTTACGCAAGTTCTTCAATATCCCTTTCGTCGTGAAAAACATATGTGTAGCTAATGTATGAGCCGTTATCTTAGATGCCCGTGGCTGTGGTACAACATCCACCCTGCAGTACCGATCCTATTTGGATACTTGTTTTTGCTCACAATAACATCAATGCTCAAAACATCCTGGACAGATCCTGGCGTAAGTTTTCGAGCTGAGACTTATCATATTGTTCTAACATTTGAAGAAAAGATATTACCTCGTAATTTGAATGCTCCAGCAACCATGCAATCGGTACAGCGGCACGATAGCAGTTTTGGAATGCATTATGAATCTATGCCGGATCCGTCTCTAGCACCGCCGGCTAAGCAAGTGGTTATCAAGGGCGAAACGGTGCAATTGAGATACTGTGATACCTGCTTGCTGTACAGACCGCCGCGGGCGAGTCACTGCAGACAATGCAACAACTGTGTGGGTAAGTAATACACGATCTGTCAGTGCTGAGAATTGAGAACCGCGTTAATCCATGCTAACGGGATGGTTTAGAAAACGAAGATCGTACGTGTGGCCACTATTAACGTCGAAATATCATGCTAAGCATCAATGGAATGTATTAGATCATTGCATCTGGCTCAACAATTGCGTCGGCAAGCGCAACTATCAATCGTTTTTTACATTCATTACGTGCACTGTGCTCCTTTGCTGTTATGTGTTCGCATTCACACTTGTACAGCTCATCAGCATTTATCTGGATGAATCGAGTGGCCGATCGTTTAAATACGCCTTGTCGCAAGCGCCTGTCAGCTTTCTGCTATTGATACTTTGTGCTTTGCTTTGTATACCAGTCGGAGGCTTGACAGGGTACCATTGCTTCCTTGTGATGCGAGGTGTAACAACACACGAACAGGTATGGATGTTATTAACAAAGTCATTGTTGACACCAACTGGACGACCCGATAGTTGCGATCTTCGATGGCTATGCGACCATTTGAGAAGCACCTGTTTGATTACGGAAACCCTTTAAAGAACATGTTCCACATACTCTGTCGCCCGCAACCCAAAAGGTAAATTGATTACAATATAAAGGCATCCTTTAATTAATATTTTACAAAACCGGCTGTTAGTTATCTGGCACGGCGGAAGTATGCAGAGGAGTGGTTTGACATGGACGAACGCTAGCAACGATCGGTACATATAATATAACCGATAATATGGCGTTACCTTCTCTACATACACGTAACCTCGTAATATCATTGATCGATGTAGACATTCCCAATGTACTGGATTCAGAGCAGCACTTCTACTTCAATAATCTTCTGTATCTTTTACGTTCTTCACTTTATACCCACCAATATAGTACTGTTTGACAGTGCAACAATGCAGCAAAATTTCCTAATAGGGTTCTTGTCTCTGCGTTTTGGACTGCAGCTCCTTCGATCTGTGTTATACATATGCCTCCAAAGTTCGCTCTGAATCCTACAATGCGACCTCTGCAAAGCGAAATCACGACTCTTCAAAAGCTTTTATCCGGAGTATGCAACCGTTCACATTACGCTGTCCCTCTTAAATGTTAATGCCATCGATCGATAGGACATTCTTGAGCATTCAGCGCGCATTCTCGAACAATACACAGCAGCCCAAGCCAGGCACGTAGTGAAAACTAATAGATCGTGAGGCACATCTGCTAACTTGGTTGTTGTTGCTCTGACAGTAATCTCGAGCCTGGGCTTGTACGACCACCGCAGTTCCTGGTAGAAAAGCTATCCGAAAAATGTAATGCCTTTGAGACTATATGCGATCAAATATACTTCATTCTGGTAAAGACGGAAAAAATTGAACTCTCATTCATGTATACAAGACAAGCAGCGAAACTTGGCTTGCTCATCCATTGTCTTCATATCAGGAACAATCTAAACGCGCTTTGCAGCTGGACTGGCAACAAAAGAAATTGAATCTGTCGAATAATAGTGGCAATCAAGCAAAGCAGGATACATCTGTAGCGTCAGCTGCAGCCATGGACGAAATGATGGGCACAGATCTCTCGCTTTCGAACGTAGACTTTGACATGGCATTTGATAGCACCACTGATGGGATGGGAGGATCAGGTGCAGCAGACAGCAACGAGCTACAAAAGGACGAGCCGATGGAAGAAGATGACATGGAAGAGCTATTGCAAGCACAGCGGGAACGTTTGGATCGTCTACGGAGTCTTTTAATACATAGGGTGGATGCCGAGTCATTAACGGCTAATCAAGGTGATATGGGAGGAAATGACGATTTGCTATTCTAGTCTAGTTTTTGTTGGTGAATTTTTTGACGACTATCAACATGGAATTTGTTAATTAACAGTAATAGCACAGTGCCGGAGCAAATAACAACAATTATTACCTCTTTCGATACCATCCAAGCCCTTTTCAAGCTCACTCATGGGAGGTCCAAAGCTGAGACGGACGAAGTGATGGCAAGGAGATTCAAACAGTTCGCGACGATGGGCGGGCTAAGTGGAAGAAGACATTAGAAAAGGACGAATGCAGAAATTGCATTGAAGGTTTTGCAGCCTTACGTTGACGTCAAAGAAGATACCAGGGACGACAATTCTAAAAAAGGAGGAAAGAGAGATATTTCCTCAGATCAGTAACAGCGCAAATCAAGATAACTGCATGGCTTGATGAATATTTACACTTTCTCCTTTAAGCACTCTTCGAAAAAGTTGAGACCGATGTCAAGAGGTGCAGGCAGCGAGCTAAGATCCAGCCATATGTAGAATGTAGCCTCGGGAGGTACACGGACCTTGAGTCCAATTTCTTCCAGTCGCTTCAGGACATAGTCTCTCTTGGCTCTAAAGTGCTGTTGCAAATACTTTGCTTCGTTTCTATAGACTGATGGGTCCAAAAGCGGGATAGCTGCTAGCTGCAGAGGATGGTTGGCACCGCCTTTTTTAGCCCGTACAGATTAGTGAGCCTCTATGCGTTGATACTGATAAGACACCATTCTTTTTCTCCCACCTTCTAAGAAGGAACCGCAGCTCTGCATAGACGAAATAACGTCCTTTGGTCCAACGATCCAACAGATGCGCCAGCCGGGAAGCTAAATTAAGCAAATTGTGTGTGAGTTTGTTTGTCACGCGAACCTGCTCGACGTGAAAACATTACGCGAAAGTTCTTTGTGAGACCATCGATGATGATGACAGGATCCTCGTCAACGTCTATGTTGCGGTTGCAAATGTTTGAATGTGAATCAACGGTACATAGAAAAAGGCGTGAGCTATATTTACCTTGCACATATTCTGCAATGCTGACAGTTCGGCCGTTCTGTGACTCGTCATGCGTATAGATGTATGCCGAATAGAATTCTAAGGAAAGGTTTTACGTCAGAGCGAGATATACACCAAGGTCATATGTACGGGATATGATGAGCACGCACCGTCCATGACAAGCGTTGTGTGTCTTTCTCTTGCGATAGCCACCAATTCTTTCAATTCACCATCTTCGATCACTTGACCGGTCGGGTTGCGGGGATTCGATGCAACAATGAGACCAAGACCGCGGTTAGAGACCTCTTTGCGGATGGTATCAGGGTCGATGTGGTACTTTGACTCCTCATCCAAGGTAGTAGGAATGGGGACAAAGCGCTTGAAAACTGAAAGCATCTGCTCGTATGCGGTATACTAGAGTAATTCGCTGTCAGCATCGTAGATGTCGTGACATACTCGTGGGTGCTCTCCTGATGTATCGATTTTCTATTTTTTTCCTCTTTATCTTACCTCGGGCAAGAAATAACCAACGTTGATATCGCCGATAGCAGCTGCAACGCGCGTGAGGCCAGCCCGCCCGCCTGGCACGATGCAGACCTGATGATGCGATATTTATTAAACAAATAACTCGAAGACCTTATTAAAAAGGAGCCGCGACTTACATTCTCATAGGTATACTTTGACTGCTTGTCTGAACGGTAGATTTCATTGTAGAGATTGGCGACAGCTGTGCGAAGTTCCTTGATACCAGCAGTTGGGGCGTATTCAAAGGCAGCAGTGGGGATTTCGATCTTGTTCGGCTTGTCCGCACAGCCATCAATGTGTCCGACTGCAGATAAATATAAATTATTCATTTATGGTTAATTTATCCTGTCGCGTATTCATTTTATCGTCATGCATATTCTTACCTTCCGGAGCTCCTTGTCCAAAGTTCGCTGCAGCAAACCGATACAAAGGAAGAAGGACGGACGATAAAGTGTTAGGTTTCTGTGTCTGTTTTCACTACTAAGTGTATATATCTATCTACCCCATGATTCGTCACCGTAGGTAAAACCATTAGCCATGGCTCTGTCCATGACATAAATCACGCCAGTGGAACCAGGATGCTCTATTCCATACGCTCCAATCTTCCTGTCGGCTTTGTTGGCATTGCCAGGAGCGCTGCGTAGCAGTTGGTGTGCGCGCGATTCAGTCTCGCTGTAGCCGATCTTGTCAGCTTTTTCTTTTAGAAGTTGAATCATCCATGCCTACGACCAACCTTCGGATTTGTTGTACAACTCGCTGTGCGATATCGTAGAAATGGAATTTTCTCGCGCTTGATTCGCTTTTAGGGGTGCTCGTTCCAGACATGATCCGTAGAAAACAGATAAGGCAGAAGAAGTGTGTGTGTGTGAGAGAGAGAGAGAGGAGGGAGGACAGCGTGCACAGGCAATGAAAGGAAGCCCGCCTTTTATCGGTTTGTGCAAGTCAGAATGGTGGTCGGTGAGTGTCTGTGTGCAGCAGCGCTGGGAAAAAATGGGTCCGAGAAGGGCACCGGGCTTAGCCATTTTCAGACATGGACGTCAAGCTATCGCTACAGATGCCAAGATCAAAAATAGGTGTCTTGTAATATTTGGGTTGTAAGTTAATTTATTGACATGTGCACGGTCCTGCTGCTAGCTTCGAGCTATTTTGAGCGGCATTTGTCGCCATCATCGCGTGCTAACAAGAGACTACCATGGTCAGACTACGAGGGTGAAGGCGAATAAGACGTTGGCTAGCAGAGGTCCTCATACAGTGGCTAAAGAAACGCTTGAGTTTACGACCCCTTTGCTGGTCGGAACATTCTAATAAATGAGGCAGCAACGGGACCAACCAGCCGTTCGGCAAAGAAAGGGGTCAGGGCTACAGAAATTGCTATACGCAGCGGCATCAACACCTTTGCAAATGATAGAGGAAACGCAATTTAGTTCCAAAAAAGGGAATAATAGCAGATGTACGTTGGCCCGAAATTACCTTGACCACAGCGTACGATGTTGCCAAGTTGACCATGACCCGACTGTCCGCTGGGAGCGGCTCAAACCCATACCGTGTCCTAATTTTGCTCATGATTCTATTGCCTTCAGCTACTGCCTGCTCTGGAACAGGTACGCGGACCTCTGAGTAATCTAGAGCATAGTACACAAGCGGCAACGGCACAATGGCGGTCACTTCGTGCAGAATGGCAAAGCTCGTCATGTACGATGCCGGCTTGTCGCGGAACTGCTGTGCATACTTGCGCCAGCCTCTCATCTGCTGCTGGCTCGACGCACTAGTTAGTCTCCTTTGACTGATGTCGCGGATAGATTGACGAAAAGGTACTGCTGCTGCCGCTTTGATACCGAGACCACCAAACATGGACACAAGCCGGTGAGAAAGTCGCGCGAAAAATTTGCACGATAGTTGTTCTAGACTGTACTTCCCACTCAAGTACCAATGCTGCCTGATATATACTGCTACAAGATGTAGAATTTCTTCTCGATGCACACGTGTTTATTTAACTTGCGTCCGAGACAGTAATTGTTTCCTGCTGCAGGATCGAAAAGCCTTGCACCTGGGTTCCTGAGATGTTGCCAGATGTGTTCCCTTTCATAATCTGTACCAATAAAACTTTCGATTAATCGTGAGCATATGGCTTCGACAAATTTTGTCTTTAAAAGAGGGTTACTGACATTATCGTTTAATTTATGATGAACGATCGATAATGACGCTGCAAAGTCTCTGATTAAGATTTCCGCATGCTACGTGTCTGTGATACATTGCACGGTGCCCCCGTATGTTTGTGTCCAATATTGGTAAATCCCTCATCAAGGATGGGCACGGAAATAAGAAAATAGACACGGCGCTTGACATAAAGAGGAGGATACAGGATCTGTGACCTTAAAATGTTTAAGAGTAGTAAGCAACTTTACATTCGAACAGCGTACGTCCAAGAGCGGAGCCACACGAAGAAGGTCTCTATCGATCAGACAAATATGCAAAGGAACACTATAAACAACCAGATGAGGATGAGCATAAGGGATGGGGAGTTAAATGTGAGGAATTTAGGATTACAGGGAGCTGGATTGTATTCAATAAGCTCTACTTTGCATGCAAAGCCGAGCTTATCGCACATTGTATCCAAGGTTTTCTGATAAGGAGTGTACTGGGTCTCATGAAGAAGAAGGTGAAGCGGAAGCGGAGGATACTGGATGGTTATTGTGAATCTTTGCATGTCTTCGCAAGTTGCTTACAACAGAAAAGTGGCGGCCGCAACCTTCAACAGGGCACTTGAAGGGTTTCTACAGTTGTCGTTAGGAGATTGTATACATCTTGTACATTTTGCGGTTAATTTTATTTACCTCGCCAGTGTGGCTGTACATGTGCGTCGTCAGTGAACTGGGGCGTGTAAACTTTTTGAAGCACACGCTGCACTTGTACCGCTTTGGAGTTGTAGAAGAAACTTTCGTGTTGAACGTCGCCATCATGTTTTGCAACGTGCTGCTGTCAGACGTAGGCGAAGAAGACCGAGATGTTGCGCCAGACGAACGACGTTTGTAAGGATAACTCTGCATAGTTGTCTGATAATGCTGTTGCCGGGACGGCGAGCAGAACACCGGGGATGTCGAATCGACCCGCTTGTTCTCGCTACTGCTGCTTCCAGCTAGCATAGGCTTAGTTGGCGAAGGTGCCATCAGTGGACCTGCTTGCGTGTGTAAGCGAAAAGGCGATCATTCTAGGAGAATTAACACGTTACCAGAGAACATATAAGGATGATATCCAGTCGGGAACTCGGGGCTGAACGCAGTTCCTGCTGCTGGACCAGCCAGCTGCGGACTGCTGCCAATATTGTTGTTGCTGTTGCTGCTATTGTTAGCGGCGGTGGCATTGCTGCTATTGCTGTTGTACCTGCAGAGGTCGACGGGCAAGCCGGACTCTTCCTGCAGCGGCTGTGGTTGAGCTTCGCGTAGATATGCTTCTTGGGTTGTCAACACTGTTCGCGGCAGAGCTCGCTCGTCGTGCATGGGCATCGGGGGTGTGCCGGCAGAGACTTGTACGGGAGAAGTCTGTCGAAGGTCGAACGGTGCTGTGCTGTATACAGCGGTGGGCATGGGTCCCGACGCAAGCGTACGAGATTGATGGGGCTGCTGTACAAACGGTGGTGACATGTAGGTTGGGTAGGCTGCGTGCGTCGCGCCAGCCGACGTCACTGCAAAACCAAAGGAGCTTGGATGATCAATCAAGGCGGGACTAACTGGGCCTGCCGTAGTCGCCGGAAGTGCGATGCCTGCAAACAAGTCTTGCGGTTCGACGATGCCTTTGGTGGAATACGGTTGTACGGGATAACTCGCGTGTGGAGCAGGTGCGACGCCTCCACGGGGGTAGCCAGGAACCGCCTGTGAGAAGTTGATATCCAAGCTCATACCAGGGTAAACGGAAAGCATTCAAGCGAAGAGGAGATACAAAGGTGAAGGTGAAAGGAAAGTGTACAATGGAGACCAAGCAAGCCGGTGCTCTCGACAAGAAAAGCAAGGGAAAACAAGAGAAATAAAAGAAGGGAAGAACGATTTCCACGGCACGCCGTTAAAATGCTGAGTAGATCTGGATAAAGCAAAGGATCTTACAAAGATCGACTTTAGCAAAAGAAAAGAAAAAGTTTGAGATGAATAAAGCAAAGAAGAAGAAAGATAAAGTAAGGCTTATTTGGTTTACTCAGGAGGTGATTGCAATCTCGGGCCGCTGGACTAAAGAGGGAGGCGAAAAAAAGTACGAGAGGAGGTCACACTTGCACGAGGCTTCCATAATCCTCATTGGCAAGCATCAACCTTGAACCCAGTACAGCATGCCCGAGCAAGGTCGCACCAGACCGCGCTTGTTACACAGTTCGCCTAGGCACCAAATTGACGGTACCGAGACTAATGGCAAATTCATGTTGTTGACTTGCAGAAAGCTTATTAGTATTCATGTGCCAGCACTCTAAGATCCATGAACGCACCTAGAATTGAGTTATTTACCTCGAGGACAAAGTGGGCGATTTTATTAGTTATTGTTTATATAACGTTTGTATTATTTCTGGAACAGATGGTCCTCCGCCGCCAGCCAGGTCCCTGTATTATATTATTGCCATAAGCATCCTCGTTTCCAGAAACTCTCGAACCAGCATCCGACAACTTGAGCTTCTCTCTTTTCCCTTTTCCTCCACGGGTCTTTATTTTCCCGGAAGAGAGGAATGGAATAAATATAAGTTTCGCGCGCGAGCTCTAATATCTCCTCCTTGTTCTATAGACATTAATGTCCATCGAACAGATACTTACAGAACTTTTGCATGCGTCATTGTCAATTTTGGATAAAAAACTACTTGCAAGCTCGTAGAAATCGAAAAATTTCAGTCTGCATATGTAGTTGTTTGACAGCGAAAGGGCTAAAAACGAGCACATAACCGGTAAGAATGTGCACCTATAGGAGGTAAGGCGCTGAAAAGTGATTATTGCTTTACTTTTCTTTCCAAAATGACAGCTTTCCATATGCTTATTTGAACAGCAATGATAACACACTGCAGCTGACGCAATCCACATTTATTTGACTTTTCGGTCCACTTACTTGCCATGAATCAGATCTCAAAATCATGGAAATCATGGGAGAGGGAAGGGAGCTTCAAAATTTGATGGATATAACGGCACAGTGTACTATCCAGTCTCCATGATCATGAAGTTTTCCAATACCATCATAATGATTTGGCTAACAAACGGAAGAGATCAGAATTTGAGAATTGACGCGATAGTATTCATGTCCTCTACTAAAAAGCTCTTGTATGGATTACTTGCCATTAGAGCAATGGATTGTTGCAATTGGCCAGACATGTCACTGGAAAGGAAAGTTCACATCCCCGAAATATCACTTGGTGTACTTCCATCAGATCCACCAGTGATTGTAGTCGCCAACCATTGAATGGATGCATCCACAGGGAAACTGAAAGCAGCGTTAAAGGCCAAGATATCAATCACAAATCCCAAAGGTTGCGCTGATCCATGTTTCAAGCTAACAAAAAGTGAAACATGGCCACGTTCATGCGAGTCACGGCGCACAAAAGGACGACGGAGCTGATCCTGCGGGTTCTTCCGCACATACCTCTTAATCGACCCATAATGTCCACCCCGCGAAGGCGAATAGAAACCGATGTCATGAAGCTGTAAGTATTCATTTGTGACAAAGAACTGCACGCAATCCAGGAAATCTGACTGCTGTTAAGCTTAATGAGCGACTATGAAGTCACACTCGTCAATGATAACATGCAGGAATTCTATGTTCGTTTCCACGGTCCTTCCGACAGTATGTATCATGGTAATCTGCTGGGCTATGGACGTCGCTGCTAACAAATGACTTGTCCAACAGCACCGTTTACGGGAGGTGTTTGGAAGGTTCACGTCGAATTGCCTGATCAGTATCCCTATAAGTCTCCCAGTATTGGTTTCATGAATAGAATATTCCATCCAAACATCGACGAAGTGTACGTAACATGAAAGCAGAACATGTTGAAATATAGATAACGGTTACTTACGGGACATTTCATTGATGTAGGAGCGGCTCAGTATGTCTGGATGTCATCAACCAAACTTGGAGTCCAATGTTTGGTGAGTGGGTCTTCAACTGGTTACCCGGGAAAGTCTATCTGATCTCTGACGGCTTTCTTCTTTTTTTTTCGTCTGAAATAGATATGATCAACATCTTTGAGGTCTTCCTGCCACAGCTTCTTCGCTACCCCAACCCAACAGATCCTTTGAACGGTGAAGCTGCTGCTTTGCTGATGAGGGAGCCCGCCAAATACGAAGCCAAAGTAAAAGGTGAGAATGACGAAGGACCGTCTATTTAGCATACAGTGTAGACACTAATGCCTTACTTTGATCAAACTAGATTATGTAGCACGATATGCAACAAAGGAGGCAGCTGACGCAGCAGCAGACGAAAGCTCTGACGAGGATGAAATGAGCTCTGTAAGTTATGCTTCTTCCGACGACGAAGCTGCTGGTATGGAGCTTTAAAAACTGTGCCTCTTGAATGGAAACGATGATATTGCTTTCTCCTTTCTTTCTTTTTAAACTTTTCCCTTTCTTCCGCTCCCTCCTCAATGCTTGAACGAATTCACAATAAAGACGTTCAAACTACTCCCAATATTCCAAACAGGAGGGTTTAACTACAGTTTTGACGTGATTAGTTTTCACAACGCAAGCAAAGATATATTATGCAATTATGAAATCAGTGGTTTTCATCTCGTAGGTGATAGTCTTCCGGCCAACGTTGGTTATCTCCCGTTGGGGAATGATGAGACACACCGGATGGGTATGTCTTCCAATTTTCAAGGTCACTGTCATACTTGTTTGTCTTTTGCGTATCCTCGTAGTTTTCGGTCGCCTTTGTCCTCCAATCTAGTTTCTTTTCACGAATATTAAAGTCCTGGTCTTCGTTCAAGGAATCCTGAGCTTGAGTGCTAGCTTTTTGTCCTTTCAAGCTGTGTAGTAGCTTGCTACTTTGCTGCTTGTCATTCTTTTGTTCTTTTGAAGCGTTTACGGACAGCGGAGGAAGTGCTACCCGACCACTTTCCGGATCAGAATCAAACCAGAGCTCTTGGTCGTTGCCTTTTGGAACAGATCGCGGCGGAACCGCGACCCGAGCCTTTTCAGGATCAGGATCGAACCATTCCTTTTGCTGATCGCCTGTGTCAGCTTTTGTTCCTCCGTTGTTATTGTTGGTGCGCTTTAAGCCTTGCTTTACAATATCGGCGTAGGACGACAACGACTGCGACTTTGTGGCAGCGCTGTTCGTGGTAACCGTATCCGGCCGATCCTTCCAAACGTAAAAGGTTCCTTGCAAATCATCGTATGCACCGTCCGATGCAAGGTATTCAACGTCATGCTGACCACCGTCTTCTGCAGGCTGATATCCAGCGGCGGATTGTTTTAATGAAGGCTTTTCCCTGTTGAAGAGAAATGACATTGCTCGCTCCGACCACGAGACTCTGCGCTCGGATTCTACTGCTGCTTTCGGGCGATCTACGCCTGGACTCCATGTGTTGAATGTATCGGCGAGAGCATCTATAGCAGATTTTTCAGACGGTAGATATGTGGATGATCTGCGAAACGCTGCAAGCAAGGTTCGATAATTAGAACAAGAGAATCCAAGTAGTACAGTCTAAAGTATTGCACCTTACCATCTTTTCCAGCTGTTTCCACTCGGCTGACTAGAGATGACTTCCTTTGCTCCGTTATGCTCGGTCTCCAATCCTTTCTACCCTTTGGCAAGGGTAGTTTGCCTTTGCCTTGGCCTTCGTTTTCTTCACAGTTCTCGAAAGTGGCGTAACCTCCACCTAGCGTATCATCGATGTTTACATCGCCGATCTGGTGTTCACTGTGGTCGTTCACACGACTCCTTGTTGGAGCCTGCAATGGACGATCCTGAGGACTGTAGCTCGAGTGTGTATCGTTTGTGTTATCTTTGCGCGGCATTCAGAAGAAAGAAAATAAAAGAGAGAACAAGAAGAATTGACCTCGGCAAGGGTGATGAGGAGGGGCATTTCCATTTTGACAAGGGTCCTTTCGAGGGTGTACTGGGTTTCCTTTTCCGTTACTGGTATTATACAATGAAAGCATCAATATCTCCTGTGAAAATGCAAGCAGAAGAATCATGAATCGATATTTTGGTTCTTCTGACTGCATGCTAGTTGTTGAAGTTCAGTGCGAGCAGTTTATCGCAGAGATTTAAGTGCATCTTAAAACCTTTTGAAAATTTATTGATAGAAATAGAGATGAATATCCTATACCGACAGCTACACGGTACTGATATTCATTCAATCAATGTTGATTCGTAGACATTAAACAATTTAGTAGCTGGGCCATCCGTCCTCGTCCCCAAATCGGTTTCACTCGCCGACATTTGTTCCAAACCTCTTTTCTCCCAACTTGACCTTTCGTTTCCACACCGATCTTAACATACACCATCATGGATATGGACGTTGAAGCTATGCTGGAAGCTCCCTTCCGGGAGAAATCCGTATGTATTAATACTATTTTCCTTTCACAGCTAGGTCGATTGACGCTTTGCATAGAAGGAGAAGGAAGCGTCGCATGACGAAGGACGAGACAGTTACGATCGTGATCACCGGGACGACGATTATCGGTAATCTCACCATATTTCTTGCTGTAACAATGCAGCACACTAATAAACTTGTTTTTTATGCTGGTATCAATTGAATAGGTCACATCGTTCCAGCAGTCATCGTTCCTCACGCTCCCCTTCGAGGCATTCCCGATCGAGGTCGCACCGCTCGCATTCGAGACATAGTAGTAGAAGGTATTATAGTCGATCGCGCTCTCGCTCACGTGGAGCACGTAGACGCTCTCGCTCGCGTGATCGAAGACGGTATAGTCGCAGCCCTAGACGACGAAGCCGTAGCCCCAGGAGACGCAGTCGTAGCTACGATAGACGAGAGTAAGTGTCTGCAGTAGGATCGGATGCCAATTAATAGCTAATTCCTGTATGTGAAAAATTAGTCGAAGAAGACGCGCCAAGTCTCCCTCGCCACCTATACCGGAAGAGGATCGCGATAGAAGAACGGTGTTTGTGACACAGCTGGCTGCTCGCTTGACGTCTCGTGAGCTGGAGGAGTTCTTCTCGCAGGCAGGTCGTGTTCGAGATGCTAGGATTATCGCGGATCGAAACTCGAGACGCTCCAAGGGGTGAGTATGTCGATAAAATCCATTATTCGATTGATACAGATATTAACGAGGAGGCAGTGTCGGGTACGTCGAGTTTTACCAAGAAGAGTCGGTTCAAAATGCCCTAGCCATGTCTGGCCAGAAACTTTTAGGTATACCTGTTCTGGTACAGATGTCTGAGGCGGAAAAGAACAGATATGCTATGCAAGCCGAAAAACAGGCGTAAGTTACCATGGAATGTTGGTAAATTATGCGTTTCTGTTAACTCCTCGATGAATTTTTTTGCAATAGTCTTTACGTTGGCTCTATACATTTCAGTCTCACCGAAGATGATCTTCGTCAGATTTTCGAACCTTTTGGTCCGTTAGAATATGTAAATCTTCACAAAGGTAGGGAAGGCAAATTTGGAGAAATTGGTTTCTCTGTGCAGCATTAACTAGACTACATTTGTACACAGATCCTGAAACAGGACGATCTAAAGGATACGCTTTCATCCAGTAAGTAAAGCGATAATCATACCAAACAAGGGTAATTAACTCTTGAGCGACGTGCTAGATTCAAACATGCCGCAGATGGCAAACAAGCATTGGAGAAAATGAATGGCTTTGACCTTGCTGGTCGTCCTGTGAGTTCTCGCATACCGGCATTTTTTCTCTAATGAGCGTTACTAATAGTAATTATTGAAGCTGAAAGTTGGTCTAGTTACTGAAAAATCTTCCTCAGGTCATTACGGCAGTTTGGATGATGATGGTAAGTGACTGATTACGATGGTTTTATATGCATAACTGGTAACATATATTTTGCAGAGACTGCTGGTCTTGCTCTCAACTCTCTATCTAGAGCCGAATTGATGCAGAAGCTCGCAGCTCGACGCACTGATGTGATGGAAGACAACCCACCTCCGCGACCTGAGCCTGCCGCGCCGTAAGTTGTTCTTATATCTCCTACATTTAACATCAGCTAACTTCAATAACTGTTTCAGAGCAAGACCCAATATTCCCATGAAAGCTGTCCGTACTATTATGCTCGATAATATGTTCAATCCCGCTGAGTAAGCTACATAAGAACTTGTTCTCCTTTGTTATGCAAATGATTAACATTTTATATAGGGAAACCGACCCAGATTGGGTGAAAGACTTGGAGGCCGACGTGAAGCAAGAATGTTTGCAGTTTGGTGATGTCGAACATATTCACGTCAATGAAGATTCTTTGGTAAGGATTCGATAACATTGAAAAGAAAAGAATGGTTATACAAACTGACTGATCGTTGTCGTTTCAGGGCGAAGTGTACCTAAAGTTTGATTCAGTGGGTGCAGCGGAGAAGGCCATCAACGCCCTGAATGGCAGATGGTTCGGTGGAAAGAAGGCAAGTATTATTGGATGTTGGTTGGCAAACTTGCTATGCTAACTATGTGCTGTAGATTTCCGCAGTTTTCGTACCAGAAGCTATTTACAATGCAAAATTCTCTCTTTAGGTTTGGTTTTAGAAGCGAACGGGCGAAACAATTAATGCAAAATGTGAATAAATATTATATTTCATCAGACCGTGGGATCTTTCCTCTGATTTCTTGGTATATTTCTAGCAAGTACGTAGGGATGAAGACTGCCAAAAGTTTTCGAGAGTTTTTTTTGCCGTAAACAATATTCTCATCAACTGTATAGATTTTTATTATAGAAGAAATTATTTTTTGAAAAGACTGTATAGTTTTCTCTGCCAGGAAATGTATCGTGCTCCGTCCGCAAAACATACAAGTCTAGATATCGCATGATGTAAATAAGATTGGTTACAAAAAAAGTCGCTTAAGAATTCTAGTATGAATTTTCAAAGTGCCAATGCTGGCATCCAGGGCATTGTGGCTGAAATATGATTTGTGCACTACTATGCTGTTACTCCACAGTCCCTGAAGAAACAAGTCAAAGCGAAGCAAACTTGTGTGCAGTCAAGAATTACGTGCAAATTGGCGTAGCTTAGCAACATGTGCAAGTTATTAATAGGTCCTTTAGGCACAGGGGTATTGTTTCACAAAATTTACCTTTTCATGCTCGCTTTTGGCAGACGGGCTGGCTGCTGCCTTTCGCCTTTTATTTGCCAACTTTGCAAGCATGTTTTGGAAGAAGAAAAACAAGGACTCATCATCTGTGTCTTCTGGCTCCACGAATCCGTTTGAAGCAAGCAGCACACCGAGCACTCCTTACACACCTTCCGAGTACGAAAAGCAACCGGCAAGCAGACTAGGAGATGGAGATGGCTACTCTGCAAGCGGTGGCAGAGGTGGTGGCCGTTACGGCACTCGACAAGATGACGAGGCAGACCGCAATCAACTTTTTGGCTCTCGACCTTCGGCGAGGAATCCGGACGCTTCTTATGAGTACAGCGGCGATGGAGGCCGGTATGGAGGCAGTCGGTATGCACAGCAAGAAGAGGAAGACGAAGAAGTGGCCAACATTAAACGGCAAATCCGTGATGTCAAGCAAGATTCTCTGGCAAGCACACGAAATGCTCTGGCCAAATTGCATGAAGCTGAGGCTGCAGCGAGTAATACAATGAATATGCTCGGCGAGCAGTCCTGTAAGTGGAAGAAATTTGTGATTTAGAGGAAGTGCAGCAAATCTGATACATATTGAAAAATAGCTCAACTTGCCAACGTCGACAGAAACCTTGATTTATCAAAAGCTTATTCGAACCGTGCAGCTGCGCAGGCTGAGGAGCTGAAACAGCTCAACAGATCTATTTTTATACCCGTTGTCAAGAACCCGTTCACACGTGGCAAGCGCGAACAGAGAGAACTGGATCGATTGCGACAAGAGCAAGCTGAGCACATGGCAGAACGCGACCAGATCCGACAGGCTGAATATGAATCGAACGCTCGTATCGAGCAAGCACAGCGACGCAACGAGCGGGTATCGGCAAACGCTGGTTTCCGCCGCGGCCGCTCAGAAGCGGACAGAAGAAAATATCAGTTTGAAGCAGACGAAGAGGATGATGCTGTGGAGGATGAGATTGATCGCAATCTGGATGGCATCAGCGAGTTTACCGCCAAACTAAAGAATATGGCATTGACCATGAACGAAGAGATTGACAACCAGAACACCCGTATTGAAAGAATGGGCGGCAAAGTTGAACCTCTCACAGAAAGATTGGCCGCAACGACCCACAAACTCAACAAGACTAGATAAAACCGATTCTTTTTCTTTTTTGTATCATTCTATGCTTTGCTTCGAAGATGATTATAAAGAAGGACCAAGATATACAAAAATGGGGAAAAGAGTGTGGAGGATAGGGGTGAGGATTGGATGAAGATTACTAATTTACACAGCAGTAATACGATTAAATTATTTGGTTTATCGCGGAGACGTCAACTTTTGCTTGACACCCTTCCAGAACGCTTTCTGTCCGGATGTCTTGTTTCCAGGACCCTCCAAACGTCGCAAAGCCTCCATGTGATGATCGAGGGATGTGTCGTCGTTGTCGTCGAATTCAGATTTCAAGTAGCTTGCATAAAACGAGTCGACTTGGCTAGGAATCTGGTTTTTGTAGCCGTTCTCGCCAGAAGACCAGGATGTGACGGGTGAGGAGCCGCCGGAGGCCAGAGAAACAGGTGATGTTGTTGAAGCAGCTGAGGGAAGTGGTGGAAGTGGTTCTCTCGGTGGAGCAGTTGGAGGAGGCGGAGTGCTTTTGCCATCAACGGCAGGACGTGCCAGCTCTGCCAAAAAATCGATCGATGTCGTCTGTTCGCGAGCTTGCTCGTTTAACAATTGCTGTGTTAACTGTTCATGTTCTCTTAGCAACCGCTGTTGCTGAGGAGATGCACTTGACGGACTGGCCATCGTTCGAGCTTGGCCGACTGCGGTGGATATTGCCAGACTTGCTCCTCTGGGTGGCCGCGAAGCTGTCCGCTTTGAAGCCGATACTGGCGAAACCGATGATACGTTATTGTTGTTGCTGTTCAATTTGCTCTCTAAAGTGGAAATTAACTCGTCTTGTTTGCGAAGCACTTGATGCAATGCTTTGTTGTGCAGGCGCTGCTTCTCCAGTTGAGATAAATAATCCTGGACGGCATCCTTGGTGAATTTATCGTATGCGCGTAGTTGCTCAGTCAAGAATTCGATCTGTTGTTGCGGGTCCTTGAGCTCAGCAGACTCTGTATCTTGCTCGTGTTGCGGCTGCGGCTGATCCTGTTGCTGTTCATCCTCCTCCTCTTGATCGTCGGACTCAACATAGTCACCCAAAATGCCATGCAAAAATTCGCCGTTTTCTGACTGTTCGTAACTGCCTTCTTCGTTGATTGATTTTTTGTCAAAGAGATCGGAAAGTCGATGCTGAAAAATTGGCGAGACGGGTGTGTCGAGGCGTCCCTGGCCTTGACGTTGCATTCGCAGTTCCTGTTCGAGGTTATCGCGCTCTTCCGAGACTTGTTCCAGCTTTTGTGCGAGGTACTCGACACGGATTTCATAATCGCGGACTTTGGTTGCATCGGATGCGTATAGCTCTACGTCAGCCTCCAATTGCTTGATACGGTCTTGTGCTTGTTGGTATTTATCGAGAGCTTCTTCGTACATGGCTGTCAGTTCCTGGATGAGCACGTCGATCGAAGTGATTGGCTTGTTGGTACGCTTCCGTATGCGGTCAGGCTCTTGCCTTGCATTTGCGGTAGTGCTGTGACTGGTCCATGATTTTGACGGCGGATTTGATGCATTACCGTTTAAAAACGCAACGGCAGCCTGCACGCTCATGGAGGGACAAGGAAAAGGAAGGTAAGGAAGGAAGAAAAGAGACGCCGATCTCTATTTTCGCTTCCAGGATTTACTTTGTGCAAGAGCTGCAGCTGGCCAATCGATAAAATTTGGTGCTCGTGGATTTCAAAGAACTCTTGTTCTGATTAGGAAACTGCAGGCGTGCGTCGAAGCTTGCGTTTCCTGCACCATCATTTTCCAAAGCGCGGGGTTCGTTAGCACGGTGACAACCACTAAACCTTTTTTTCCTTCTTACCTTTCCCTGCCTTTGCCACCTTATGAGCACTAGCCAAGAAGAGCCTCCGTCGTCTGATAGCAATGTTGCATTCAACACTTTCATTGGTGTCCTGATTTCTGTGTGTGGCAATGTAAGTTCCAACCATTCAAACTGCCACCCGTCTGGATTCTCACTGACACATAACAGGTACTTATATCGGTTGCCTTGAACGTGCAAAAGCTCGCTGTAGGTCTATCGGCAAAGATATTAAGTTCGAATGGATCTTAACATTACTGCGTAGCATAATAGAATTCAAGAGAAAACCGTAGCGAGGTACTTTGCAAACATGGATGAGCCACCGCGATGGATATCGACGACGCATACATATTACACTGGGACAGCCTTTTTTCCGGACGACGGATACTCATCCACTCGGACATCTGAGGAATATCCACGCTCTGCTGAAGAGGAGTTGGAGCAGCGAAAGTTGATCATGGCAATGGCTCAAGAGTCTCGAGGCGGCGATTCGGATTATCTAAAGTCTCAACTGTGGTGGTTGGGCATTTCTCTCATGATACTGGGAGAAGTTGGAAACTTTGTAGGCAAGTCGTGTAACGCAGTTACTCTCTGAAGTTCCCTGTTCTCAACCGCTGCAACTGAAAAGCATACGGGTTCGCTCCAGCATCAACAATTGCTCCGCTCGGTACGACGACGCTGGTTTCCAACGTTATCCTGGCACCTCTGATACTCAAGGAGGTTTTTCGGAAAAGAGATCTTCTCGGTGTTGTACTGGCTGTGCTTGGTGCAGCAATGGTCGTCCTAAGCTCCAACGGAGAGGAAACGCCGGTGAGTGATTAAAGCACGAAGAAAAAAGTTTTTGCTCGACTTTGCTCAAGTCCGCCATAGTTGTCCCCGGAAGTGATTATTGATGCCCTCACGCAAACAAGATCTATCGTATACTTTATTGCAACCGGTATTGCTATCACCATCTTAACATTGCTGTCCCCAGTATACGGTTCGAGAAGCATCATGATTGATCTTGGTCTTGTCGCGATATATGGTAAGAAATGAATGCTTCCTGTTGGGATGGACATTTTCCTAAACTGGCAAACATAGGCGGATACACGGTCTTGTGTACCAAGAGTGTTGCATCTCTGTTAAGTCTGACATTCATTGCCATGTTTGCGTAAGTCCAAGAAGAGTACATGCTGGCAGCTTGTATTGATTGCTCTTCATATCAACAGATATACAGTTTCATATCTCTTGATTCTTGTCTTGTTTGTCACCGCTGTTTTGCAAATCAAGTATCTCAACAAGGCATTGCAGCGCTTCGAATCGACCGAAGTTATCCCGACTCAATTTGTTCTCTTCACAATATCAGCTATCATCGGAAGCGCCATATTATACCATGATTTTGATAACATGAAAATTGACCAGATGTCGCGGTAAGTCTCAAAGATGTGGTGAACGCCGTTCCACATCGTTAATCTTATCGTAAAGGTTCATGACTGGCTGTGCTGTCGAGTTTTTGGGCGTCTATCTGATTACTTCAAAGAGAAACAAGCAAGATCAGCAGTATCAACCCTTGTCAATCAGCGCAGATGCTAGCTCGCAGATAGAACAGGAGGGAACGTCGAATGGTCCTAACCATGATCTTGAAAGTTCAGTGCCTGCAGAAACCGCACAACACATCGCTGCCGCAACTAGGCCAGCTCGTCACTCTCTTATCCAAACTACTACACAACACGAAGCTGACCGTCCTGCATTGCGAGCTTCTTCACCGCCCGAGGAATGGCCTGGAACGTTATCCTTCAACAATCAAAGGTTAGGACATCGGCGACGACGTAGCTCAGTCTTCCGCGGTATATCCCTGACGTCCCAGTTGGTCGACCGTATGAACGACGAGCCGCCTGTGAATCGTCAGTCGATACAACTTCCACTTTCGTCACCGACGTGGCATTTGAAAGGTCATTTTCGCGGCGACTCTGCTCTGGGGTCACTGTTTGCAGGTTTGACCGCACCTCTGCCACCACAACCACAAGAGTCAATCTCTACAACGACCGATGCCGATGCAGTGGAGATCGAGATACCAACGGCAACGACACTCTCTTCACAGCGTAACAGCGAAGATGATCGTGAGCTCCTTCCAATGAATACCTCAAATTCCAAGCGGAATTCCGCCAGACTCGTTGATATCGAGGAAAGCGCAGAGTACAGAGATCTCAATTAATCAAGATAATCACAAGAATCGCAGATACCCATCTATACCCATTTTTTTCTCTCGCAAGTTTGTAACGGAAAAAGAATTTTACTCTATCTATTTGTATATCCATTCGCACCGTAGCATCCCCACCCCGTTCAATTACAGCATACATGTGCACAAAGAAAGAGAAAGGAGAAGAAGAAAGAACAGCCCATTTATTCTGCAACCTTTCGTTTCTTGTTCTTTGGTCGATTCTTCTCTGCTGGTGCCTGGAGTGGCTCAGGAAGATCCAGGAACTTGCGCAATCCAAAAATACTGTACAGGTCGGGCATGGTATCAACTGAATGGACAATGTCTAGTTAGCAATCCTGTTAACCAGTGTTCATCATTCCCTTTTTTACTCACCGAGTCCTGCTTCTGCCGCGTTGATTTTGCTGACGCGGGCATCGTCGGATGGGACCTGCACCATCTGAAATAAAGGTTAGTACATAAAAACATTTGTGATGAATCAATAAAGAAATTCTTGCAAATACCTTGTTTTCCTTGTATTCAAAAGCGGTCACCAGCGCATTAGACTCATTTGATGGAGCCAAAGTTGCCCACAGTAAGCCCTTATTGTCAAAACAAATATCAAGGACTGGATCAGGAGTTTCTAGTGTGCAGTCGTAATCGAAGCCCTTGCTCTCATCGTTCCATCGAAGTAGAAGGATAGCCGGCGTTCTAAGGATGGATTACTTAGTTCACGAGAAATACGCACACTCAAAGATCCTTTCTTTACTTTGCAAAAGCAACAGCCAAAAGTTTGTAATTTTCTTCCAAAGCAAGAGAAGCAACAATGGGGTCCACGGAATTGGCATCCGTTGCCTAATTTCCCTTTTTTAGTCTTGATGCATTTCAGGATTGCCTTTTGTTCTTGACATTACCTCTGGTGTATACTGTTTAATGTATTGCTTGATATCAAGGTTTGAAAGCTGCTGTCCTTGCAAATACTTCCAGGTTCGCAAGCTGCCATCACCTCCAGCGGATACCAAAACATCCCCGTTCCATGGCACGACCTTGATGCACGTTACGACGTCGGTGTGTCCAAGACAGAAAGTCTCGATGTTGTATCCATTCGGATAATGGCTCACACGGATGTGTTCGTCACGATCAGAGGTAACGACAAATTTATCGCCTGGTGTCAATGCCTAAGGGCTATTGAGACAACGGAGCAGCAGCAGACAGAAGATGTTAAACTGCACCTACCATGTCCGTAACCATCGACACATGTCCAACGATAGGCGCCATCTTTGCGTCTTCGCCTTCCTTTTGCTCTTCGACTGGATGGCTAAATTCCCTCGCATTCATTGAGTGTCACAACTCTCTTTTCTTAAGAAATATGGATGCAGCAGCAACGTACCAATAGACATCGCCGAATTTATCAGCAACGACGATCTTGCCTGCTTCGTCAAAACCAAGTGCATTGACGCGCTTGACAGCTGTCCGTGATAATTTCAGATCCCACGTGTTTGTATCATAGACATTGATCTGCTTGTTGTCGCCTGAAGTTGCCATAAGCGAACCATCCTTGCTGAAGCCTATACTCTTGTGCTGCTCGGTATAGGTTTGCTTCCGTTCGCCGGTGTAGGGACGCACCAAGTTTCCCGATCTGTCATTTTCAGTGTTGTTGTTGGAGAGACAGTTAAGACCATATTTTGCCGATTCTACTTACGTAGAATCTACGACGAGGAATTCAGAGCCATTGGCAAAAACCAGTTGCGACTTGGTGGGATGTCGTGCCACTCGAGTGAACGGGATTCTATGAGCCATTCTACAAAGTAGTTATGCAAATATGCGAGGAGTCCAAGTGGCTTTTTACTGCCTAAAAAGAGGGACGACTAAAAGATTTCAATCGGCAGACCTGCTCACCATCAACTGGACGCACGACGTACCGTAGTAAAGGAAATTTGAAGTATGGATACAGTCCAAACAAAGTACATAGAAACCTCGCTGGATTATCGTGCAAGCCGTTGTGCATTCAGATATTCTAATGCATCTTAATAAAAGGTCACTTCCTAGCAAATCTGGTCGTTACATTGCAATATATCCGGCTTTTTCCCCAGCTTAAGAATCATTGCCGTTCAGATTGAAAAAGCCAATGCTGCAAAGGAACAAAAGAAAGACTGATAAAGATGAGTTTGGGTCTTTTATATGTATGCTGAATTTATCGTTTCATGCATCGTCAGCGTACATTCGTACATTGTTCGATTTAACATTCTCCACGAACCATAAGATTCCTCTAGCTGGTATAATTGTCACGCCGTAAGTAGAAAATAAATAGTAACAATTACATAACGAATATTTATATCCAAGCTTCCAATTCTAAAGATATACCTAAGCAATGACATGGAGGAAGATCTGTCAAGCCGGAGATTCAATTGCACGCAGGGCACTCCAGTAATGTCGACCGGTCAACTAATGTAACCCTCCCTTTTGCGCGCCTTAGTATGTATCGAAACCATGTGAGAAGGGCGTTGGGAGGGGGGAAAGAAACATATGAACGAAAGCCTTGAGCAGCAGATGAATGGATAAAAAATGGATGGATGGATGAATTCGACTGGATATATGCGATTTATTGGATGGTGGATTGACACTAATGGAACGCGCGTAATTAGGCAGAATGCTTATTCAGAAACAAAACCGAAAGGCTATTTACGAGGCTCTTTTCAAGGGTAAAATTTCAGCATCAAATAACGTTCAGCAACAGAGAGACGGCATGTATTAAAGAAGAACGAATATAGACGGTGCATTGGTCGCTGCCAAGGACTTTAACGCCCCTAAGCATCCCGACATTGACGTTCCCAACCTCGAGGTCATCAAGGCTATGCAGTCTTTGACCTCCAAGGGCTTCGTCAAGACCCAATTTTCTTGGCAATACTATTACTACACTCTTACCAACGAGGGCATTGACTATCTCCGTGAATGTAAATATACATTTGCATAGCAACACTTGTATGGGCCATGGGAATTGACATATTTTTGTTTGATTCATCTAGACCTCCACTTGCCCCAGGAAATCGTTCCTGCTACCTTGAAGAAGACCGCTCGCCCTGCTGCTCCTCGTCGTGCTTGTAAGTGATGTCTGTCGATAGCGGAACACACAAACGAATACTCACATGCGATGAACTTTCAGTCGGTGGTGAGGGTCGCGAAGGTGCCCGTGGACCCCGCGGTGACCGTGATGATTACCGTCGCAAGGAAGGTGCTGGTGGTGACTTTGAGCCCAAGTTCCGTGGTGGATTCGGTATGTAGAATTAACGGTTGAATTGCTGGTATCGAGAATTAACCGAGAGAGTACCCACTAGGCCGTGGTCGTCGCGAATAAATGTAAACGTCGCAAATAAAACCACTCATCAGCTGCAACAGCATGTGAATAGCAATAAAAAAGGACAGCGTGGATTCACGAAAACAAATCATCACATTATATGATCATCGACAAGTGTGGATCGGCATTGAAAATTGCGCAATATGTTTGATGGGGAGGATGAGTGGCAAGAGTGTATCTATATGATTTGAAATTGGTTTACATTTACAGTATCTGCAACTTTAAAACTCAAAGATTTCAATCTAATTTGTACTTCTTGATCATTCGCATCTACGTATAATGATAGCATTGCCGGTGTTTTCTAGCGGAATGATGTGTTCTTTCTTTACGCAGATCTTCGCACGTCTTCAAAATGGGAAGTAAACGTTGTAATATCAAAGAAAGATCATTGGATGGCGTTACCAATGGATCGAGTAGCAGAGTCCGGCTTAACAATCACTGTGAAACACAGTAGAATAAAGACTACTGAGTTCCAAACAATCCATGCACTTTTGTCTTGCTGTTGCAACATGGAGAATTCAGCCACTAGCACATTGACACCTGAGCAGCGGGAGCGGATCGAACAAAATCGTCTCAAAGCTTTGGAGAAACTAAAGACGAAGCGGAAGGCGACCAACGTCGCAGAAACAGGCTCCAGCGACGATGTAAAGAAGCCTCTGCCGAAACGATCACGGTGGACAAAGTATTACGAGTATGATCTAAGTACAATGGTGGATTCCAAAGCTGGCTTTATTGTCGAAGATACCCTAGAAGACGACAAGGTCAAAAGCCGGCGTGAAGAAACGGCAAAGATCGTCCAGTTCATTCGTATGTTGTCATCCTTGTCAGCTGGGCAGTCTGGAAATAATTGGGCATTGACATGGCCTTTTTGTGCTATCTCTAGCAATGTCTGCAGATCCGACAGAGAATCCAAAATGCCGGGATTGTGGTTCCATGGATATTGATCCGACCTTCTTCCAAGTGTTCAATCTGTCGGTATGTCGAGCCTGTCGAGATAAGTTTCCGGAGCGATATAGCTTAATTACAAAAACGGAAGCCAAAGAGGTGCGTAGTAAAAAGATATTAAGGTTTTTCTTAATTTGGTAGTCGCTGACGTATGTACCACTTTCTACAGGATTACTTGTTAACTGATCGTAAGAAATACCTGATACTGTTAGGAAACGAATAGGTCGCTTATTTGATCGTTCTCTAGCCGAGCTAAGGGATACCGAGTTATTACCACATTGGTCAAAACCCAATCCAAGGAAAGCGACATGGAATAATATGATGCTGTACGTGCGGGAGATGGTAGGAATATTCACGTCGTCACCCGAATATACAACGTATCTGCTGAATTACGACTTATGCATTGCTTTATTTCAATTAGGTCGAACAATATGCCTTCAAAAAGTGGGGAGGAGAACAAGGCTTGGACGCAGAATACGAACGTCGGGAAGCGCAAAAGAAAGAAAAGAAGGATAAGAAATTTAAAGAGAAACTTGCAGGCGAGTTCTCGATATCCTGTACAGTGACGGTATCGGCTGTCCTCGTTGTTAACGCTTTTGAAAATAGATTTAAGACGGCGAACGATGACCAGTTCATGGGAACGAAAACGGCAACAGGGTCCACACAAGCATACGTTTGGCTCGCCAGTTGAGGATCCTGAAACCGGTATAACGACACAGAAATGTCAAGAATGCGGGCTCATCATTGAGTCTGAAGAGTTCTGAACAAAAGAAAAGAAAATCAGGGGGACGAATATGGGAGAAAGAGAGAGCAATTGGCGAGGAAGTCATATGCTCCCAAAACGCAGGAACACATTCGATGCTATTTTTTTTTCTCTCTCTCTCCTTTTTCTTTTTACCTTTTTCTCTCGTCTCTTTCTTCTTTTCTTTACTCTTTACTCTGCATCTCTTCCCGTCCATTGACCTGTATTGCATAAATCTAGAGGTGGAATAATAAGCCTCTTCTTCTCCAAATTCTTCATTATTCCGTGCTCATGACCATCCCTGCTTTGTGACATGCAAATTGTTAAATTCATCAATATTATTTGCTTTCTTGTGTTTTAAGCAAGTATTTTAACTCTTGGATGTCATACCGTTCAATGTGCATTGTTATCCACGTATCAAAAGGAGGTACAGACACGGAGAACGCTAGCTTGATCGGGAAACAGCAATGTTGACTTGTTGTAGCTCAATATTCCTAATTGGCTGCAAGGCGGTCATTTTCAAGTGAGCTAGCATTTTAAAAAATTGCGTAATCCCTAGATCAACCGAGTAATGCTAAGTGGTGGTTTACATGCATTCATGTAGTATCTCGCCTGGTACATGTCTCTTATTATTTCAACGTTGAGTGCCTCGGCTATTTGCTTGTATGCGATATGCTGCGGACGAGGGTATATCCTAACGGCCGATCGGTTCCTGAGCTTCCTCAATATCTTACCGCTGGGCACATCCATCCTGACAGCCGTTTTGATCGACGAGAACGAGCCGTGGACAAACAATCAAATCAGATATCCTGCACCTTTGACAGGCCTGTTCAGTCGCTGCTCCCAGCCGACTCCAGCTACAATGACGCATGTTGACAGCTTTCGTCTGCTAACACGTTACAGGTAAGTTGCATAAACGAGCTTTGAAAGACGACCGAGAATATTTAAATTTCCCAAAAGATGTATTCTTGCTGACGGCACTTTAGTTGGAGCAGCTCTTGCCTGCATCTTGTGGGCATTGCTAGCATGTGTTGTCTGTACTGCGCGGCCATCCAGGCCTAACACCGCCGATGGTAATACGTATAATACTGCTCCTGCTGCAACCAAGGAGCCAGACTGGGGTCGATATATTCCAGAGCCACCTGCTTCTCTGAAATCAACGTCGCCTACGAAATCAGGCCTACAGCCTAGACCTTCTATTCTGCACCAAAATCCATATGAACGACCACTCTCATCATCCTTTGTTGTAGAATATTCATATGACGGACAGCCACCACATAGACGTGCGTCGAAGACTTACTTTAGTGGTGGTGATGATTACCACTGTGGCGAACCCCCCATTTCGTCTCCATGCACTCCCTACCAACCGCCGTGGCCTGCATCTGGACCCGTTTTACCCATGGCGCCAGCTACCGAGAAGGTCCAGATATTAGGGCCACCATACTTTCCTCACAACAGATATTCCATGGAGTGGGAGCATCATCATCATTCGTTTGCCTCTGAACACCCGGTACTACCCGTTTTCGCCTCACCGCACAATTCAGATGCTACGACGGCAACGCAGCAGCTCGGAGCAAAATTTGGTTCTAATAACTATGCTGATACCCTACACCGGCAGGATCATCAAAAGAGGGGTGATTTGGCGCATAATTACCAAACTCCAAACGAGGAACGCAATCCAATGGCATATAATCAGTAGTATAATGCTTATTAATGTATTTAGTAACAGTAATATCCAAGTATCAGGGATATAAATGGGAGCAAAAAAAGACAACTAGATCTATGGCTGCATTTCACTAGTTATCCTTTCCAGGTGTTGGCGTGGGCTTGGTGGTGGTACTAGAGTTAGCGGCTTTGCCCGAGGATCGGTCTTCGCAAATGCACACGTCCTTGTTACAGCCTTTGGTATCTTTAGCCAATGCAGCGCAGACGCTCTCGCAGCCCTTGTTGTTGTCTGCAGCGCAGTCGCCGTCTCCTACGCTGGTGCAGTAGCATGTTCCATCTACGCACATGGGTTGAAGAGCATGCAGACCACATCTAGTCGAGCACAAAAGCTGGCTAGCGAAATCCGAGCATTTTCCCATTTCGATAACCTCGCTTGTGACAGGAATTCCCTTTTCATTCGGGTCAACGGATGGTGTAAGGATGCCTGCAGAGACTACGGTAGCAGAAGCAGCAGCAGCAAAGCAGATGGCAGCAGAAAGTGACAACTTCATGTCTTGCTGTATGTACGTGATGATCAAAATTTAGAATAAAAGAGGAAAAAATATATTAAAAAGAGAACTTTGTATGGAACGTGCTCTGCTTCCTCGACGGCAGCGCCTTTAATATGTTTTTTATTTGATTTTCCGAGCAGCCTACTCCTTTTATGAAAATAAGATGAGAGCTCTCTTGATGATTTTGTGTTAGTGCAATTCACAGTGATATTAAATCAGCTAAGCTGAGTGCGGAAATAAGGGGTGGGGGAGTACGCGATGCCGACTTGTACTAATGGGGATAAGGAAATAATAAAGGGCATAAAATAATGCTGGACGCGTTACTGCTCCTAACAGCGATTAAGTAAACAGTCAAGGTCCTTTTGGGGTGAAGTGACGGGTATGACTATGGATGCATGTTTTTATATACAAGAGGGGGTTCAAAACTTAAGAGATGCAGTGACATCGGTTGTTGTAGCAGAATCCAGTTGGTTTCTCTGGTGACGTCTCTTGACAGATAGCATCGCATCCTTCATCGTTTTGATCGGCGCAATTACCAATACCGACTTCGGTGCAGTAACAGATGTCGTGTACGCACATACCGTTGCCTTGTACTAATATGGAGCATGCCTCGAGACAATCAAACGAGTCCCCTGACCATTTGGCGTTGCAAAGCCCGCTGTCTGTCAACTGAAATACAGCGGAGACATTGAATCTGTTGCTACTGAACATCAAGAGGGCAAGTAGCACAATGAGGGTAAGGGGTAGCATCGATCAAAACCAAGGACAGGAAAGGAAGAAAGAAAGAAAAGGAAGAAGGAATACTCAAGACAAACCGTATGAAGACATTGCTTTATGCTTGGTAACAACAACACCGATTTCTATTGCTCTTTTCCATTCGAAACGGAGGTCGTACTACCATTGACTGTGTAAAATTGATACCCACATGAAATTGCCAAGCACTCGTTTGTTTGCATGCGCTGGTGTCTCGTTCATCCCTTTGCTTCATTGGCAAGCTCCGGACACTAGCTGTCATGCATCATTGGCAAGGCGATGAAATAGTGTCACCTACTTTAGAGCTGTTCAACCGAGCATCCCCCAAAACGTTGGCATGCAAATAAAAATCGAAAATGTAACCATACAATCTGCAAGTGATTTCGACTTTCCATTCAGGGATAGTGTAACTCTTACCGGGAATATACGCTGCAAATTGTACTCTCTCCACGAAGGCGGGGTTTACACTGCGCCCTTGCAACAACAGCATGCTCCGCTTGATTTGTAGTTTTCTTCACCTTCTCGCTGATGACGCTTCCTTTGCGATCTTCGTTAAAAATATGTCCATTCAGTTTGAGGTGATATAATCTGTTGAAGATGGCAGAAAAAGGTCGGCAATCTACATAAATGCAAACGATATACCAGGGCTATTTTGAGCCACATGATATTTTGAATGAGTACATTATATATTAATAGTAAGGACTTTTGATCGTATTACAAAACATGTCACATCAAAATTGCAAATATGCCTGGTTCCTAGCAAATACATCCAAAATTCTAACCATTGTGACGCCAGACCGCTCCGGACCACTGTTTCGACTGTAACAGTGGTATATATGATATATAGCCGCAGACTAGACTTTGGGTCATAAAACAAATTGAAAATTATAACATGATTTAATGAAATAGCTGTTATCCGCGTAATTGTGCTGTCAGAGAACGCGGTAAAGCAATAAAGGTATAGTTTACCACAAGTTTTATTTGATGCAAAGGGCTATTTTTCCGCAGTTCCGGCTGGGTTTGGTGTTTCCTCCAAGTTGCCGATGATGAAAAAAAAATTTTTGGGCTAATCATTATGTGCCAAAAAACCATATTTTTCTCCAATTGATCCTCCTGAGGGCAACTTATACACCTATATATACTGAAAAAAGAAGAAAATGAAAAAGAGATCAGGCAGCAGCAGATGTGTTGCCGTAAGCTATCTCTGGCAAAGCGTTGTGGTCCGTATCTGTGGGTTTTCTGCGCAGATTGCAAAGTAAATGACGAAAGGGACAGCAAACAGATTAGAGAAATCAAGGCAGATACATACGATATGCGCAAAACCGGAAAGCTGCAAAGGCATGCTTTTAAGGAGCAAGGCAGGAATTCTTCTGTCGGCAACTTGACGTCTGTATGAGAACGAGAGGATACAAGCGCTGTACAGGGATCAATGGCAATACTCCTAGGCGCGATGAAGAAATCTGGGTGTTCAACAAAGGATTATTTAGAAAGATCACAAACAGCGTTTTACAAGTTGTTTACAGTATGATACTGAGCTTACACAAGGTCTATGTTCTAGTACTATCATCTAAGATCACATCGAGCATATCGTTGACTTCTCGCTCAAACAATAACCGGTTTTTACGGACAGATGGTGGGCACATTACATTGTAACTTCGCAACCTTTGATTTAAATGGTTCAAGTGGACTCGAAAGTATTCGCCGTCATTCTCGTCCCAATCTTGCAATATCGCGCGTCTATCTGGCGTATTGCCGCCTTTTTTGCGATATAGGATATCCACCCTGGTCAAGATCGAGCTCCTTAAGCGTGTCCGAAAGTTGCTCGTTTCAGTATCTACTTCCTGTTGCATCATAACCCAGGGCGGGGCTGCTCCTTGGCGTTGAATGATACGGTTCAAGAAATACTCGGTGCGGTCGAGGAATGGACTATCCTCATAGATATCTTTGGGTATTGGTTTGCCTCGTCCTGGCAGATTGTCAAAATCTCCACGCGCTCGAGCCTCTCGTATCCGTTCCTCAGCAAGGGACTGGATTTCATTGATGCTTCGAGGTCTCGGTTCCTCGTGGTTGGCAGCCGTCTCGTCCTTTTGTTCGACTGGATATTTCTGTGACAATGAATAATCCAAAGCTGCTTCTCTAGCATTCATGAGCCGTTTCTGCTTTCTGGATCGCACCGACTTGTCTCGCATTAATGCCTTTTGGCCGGAGCTGATATTATCGTGGCTGCGTTCTTCAAATAGGCCCTGCACCTGGTTTGGATGCAGTTGTGGTTGTGGCAACTGTCTCCGTGCCGCTCCCTCTACCCGCAACGGCGCTCGATATTTATCCATGATCATGCGAAGCACCGATTCGGCTACAGACTCTTCGCCATCCCAGGGTTTGTCGCTAGGAAGCTGCTTTCGTTTCGACATTTGCTGCGGCCTTTGTTGATCTGCCTCATCGTCCGGTTCAAATATCGATCGTATGGTTAAACGGCGACATGTACTGCATCGCAGACCCTGCTTTGGCAGTCTCAGCGAGTAACCTCTTGCAAGCATCGAAGATATGGAAAAGGACGATTTCACTTCCAGTAACAATCTGAAAGATAAATTCACCAATGAGAATCGATTTCGGCACAGTAGTTCCCGAATTCAGTTGCATGAAGAGAGAGAGCTTCCGCTTTTCATTTCTCCACCGGTTGTCTACCTGAAGCGGTAATCTCTTATGAAGTTGCAGCGTAGTATCATGCGGATCTTGCCAGACATTTACACGTATTTCAAAAACGATGTGGTGAACCTCGTCGGTTGCTTTTTAGATTTTATATATTTTCTTCACAAAAGCATCCTTCTCACTATCTACACAGAAACTTTTTGCGGGCCTACTATCCTGGCAGTGCGTATCTGGAAGGTAATCGTCCACAAACAACACGTGTTCGGAAAGCACAAGTGATTGTCCTGCGGGAAATATAATTCTATGATTGAAAGCCTGCTGCACGCTGAATTAACGGCATATGTGTGATGGCCGCGAGACCTTAAAATGACTTAACGACGATCAAGATGAAACCAAAAAAGGTACGTAGCATGTTTTGGACGAAAAGAGCAATCACAATGAGCACCAGTTTCAGGGAAACTTTGGCCACGCTCTATACTCCGTTGTCTGGTCTTCTTCTGTTGGGCTTTATAAACCTCCATTCTCCGGCGGTTTTGCATCCGCTTCGCTACTGCAAGCACGGCGCCATCGAATTCCCGGTTTATTCAGACTTTAAAAACAACCATGAAGCATCAATATCTGCACAATTATTTGCAGCACTATCCAGCCAGTGCCCGAGGTCTTCGAAGAGGCTGTGTGCAATGGATAGAGGTTTTGATTTGATGAAGTCGATTAAAGTGTGAGGCTCCTGTGCGTGTCAGCTATGCATCTTTTATCTCGATTGCATTCATTTTCCTTTGTCAGAACTTCAATGTAACGATATACTCAACCGTCTACTATCATTGAACTACGGAATGATGTCCAACCCTTTTCATTATTCAAGATTTACCAGGACGGACGCGGTTTACCACATTATGATTCAGTTTATCGTGTGCGCATGACGTCCCTCATAGGATTTCATGTGGAGACTGAAGCTCACGCAAAGCAGTTCCTGAGCAAAGCATATTTCGTACTAAATGACAAGGTTTTACAACCTTCGATCAGCCAGCATCATGCAAGAAATTTCTAATAACCTTACATATTTCACGGACGTTTTCAACAATCGATCCCTGCTTTCATTTACAAGATAGTGCTCAACGCATCGATTATCGTTTCAGGATGCCGTAGAAACACGCAAATCGACTATCAGAAAAAAGGACATATATGTGGTGCATGACGAATATCGGCGTATGTGTATATGTAGATCGCAAAATCTAAGGAAACCACTGATAACTCTTTTTGATAGAAAACCTTACTCGAGCTATGACACAGTATCTCATGAATTATCAATATTCGCTACGGGCTTTAAAAGTGAAAACTACGAGTTTGTCGGCTAAGCATGAAAGTCGCCAGGAAATGAAAGTGCGCAAAAATGTAAAGATCATTGCAGAGAAATGATACGGATCTTGAAGATCGCTCCCTCGGAAGATATTCAGCTGAAAGCTATGACAGACCGACTCCAGGAGCAATCAATCTGTAAACGTCTTTGCATTATGCAAGGCCGTCATGTGAAGATAATGATCATCTGACCATGATAAAGAGTTCAATACATTACAGTATTCGTAGACAATATTTGGAATACTCTATAAATCGGATGTATTTTGCAGCCTTCGCTTGTGTTCATGCTCTAAATTCAAGAGTTCCTCTAGTGGCAGTTGAGCTTCTCCGGACGATAGATGGCTGGACTGTGTACTGTGATGGAATGCACTGGTTTTCGCAGACTGCCACTCCATAGTTTCCAGATCGTGCTTTTGCCTCCTTGCAGCGATATTCAATCGAGTGCACCATAATTGCAAGTCTTCCTGTTTTGCAACTTGTAGCAGTACGTCAAACCAACCATTGCCTTTGACTTTTAAGACATAACCTCCATCCGATGACGGAATAACCTCCGCTTGCTTGTAATGGAAGACCCAACCGCGGTGCGATTTTTCCTGTGGCAAGATGATGGTCAATTCTAGTTCAGATAAATTGGAGTCATAGCACTTACAGACACGAAAGAAAAATATCCAACATGCGGGAAAAGCACTATATGCTTCATATCCCATACTCCAAGGAATGGGAAATATCTGAATAATACTTGAACAGGCATGCTTGCCTAAAGATAATGATTATGAACATTCACGCCAAAATCAAAGAAGATATAGTTACCTCGTATGCTTCCGAAGTATATCCTTTTGAACTATCACCTGAGCGGAAAGTATGCCGTTGATGGATGTTTGTTGGTACATTTGGAGCAGTTGACGTTGTAAACCGGTTGGCGAACGAAAGATTTGGGTTTGCAATCATTCTGTTGATGCTCACAAGCTCATTCTCCTCAGCTGGTTTTCGCCAATTAAATGTTTGGTATAGACCTGATAAGCGTCCGGGGTTGCGCTTTTTCCTTATTAACAGGACTATCGCGTGAAGTTTAGGTAGGCAGAGAATTAGGATCGATACGAAGCTGCCCCATACAATCATTGCGCCGGACAGATAATGGTGCGCAAAGTAATCTGCTGATGGCGATATAAATACTCCAAATCCAACTATAGTTGAAAAAGCAATGTTGCTGTCGGAGGACTTAGCAATTGGTAAATTATGGAGTAGATCTATGCAAAATATACTTACTAGACAGCGAGATCTATGCGTTTGCATTCCGAATGCTGAGGATATGCTTTGATAATCGAGCGCGTTCGGATAGCCAAGTACGTAGCCAGCGCGAGCAGCGAGGAAGCCAAAAGCACTGCAGCTGATAACACAAAGCTGTATAGCTTTCCGTCGTAAGCGCACTTTTCGTAATACATCTTGGGAGATACTGGAATTTGTACAACATGCACGTCGCATAATGTCAACCAGAGGGCAAGGATCGCCTAGTGAAAAAAACAGTATCTAGAATAAACTACATAAACCAAGAACTCCTAATTTAGTAAATAACTACTCACGCCTACCACGAGCACTATCGCATTCGAAGTCTGGATCAAAATCTTGCCAGTAGCGCCTGTACTCTTGATGTATACGTTATTCTGTATATGGTATGCTCTATACAATCTAACGATGATATTTCTATATCAAATTTTTAGGTCAATTCCTATCACTATTTCTTTGCAATAGCCTGCATTCTTACGCGAGAGCCAGATCATATCCAATGTGAAAAGTGATAGGTATCACATAGCAATCCACTTGAGATCGGTCGGCGGCGAAAAAGAAGACACAGATAAACGTTAAGCTGAAACCTAGGAGCTCGAGCAGGTAGAACAATGGACTATGAATAATAGTTAGCGAACTTTATCAGCCTTAAGAATCTTCGGTGCAAAGTATATCTTACCCCGATGTTGTAAAGACTGCAGTTTTTCTGTAAGCTATAAATACTGCAGCAAAGCACAAGGATAAAAATAGTCCGATAGCTCCAAAAGAGACGATAGCAAGTGACAGCCCAGTTCGATAACCAGGGTTCATTAAGATCTTTTGCGGCAATCCCGTGGGAGGCTATGAAACGACGATGTTAGAAGAGGGTTTTTCTCATACAGGGTTTGTTGAAGAGCACTTACTGTCGTGGATCCATCATGGTAAATTGGCTGCTTTGCAAGGTTCAGTTTGCCGGCGAATAAATTACCAATCTCTACATTCGAGCCATTTTGCATGTTATAGATGCGAAAATTGCTACCATTTGGATCAATTGAATGAACTCGATATTCTCGTATTCTCGATACGGCGACGTACCCTAACATTCTATCTCCATTCGAATCAAACTGAACAGGTCCTATAGGACTAATGAAGCCAGTGTTGAACGCTTCTGGTAATAGAACGCTGCCCAGTTGACCTGAAGCTAGTTTATGCAAACCCTCTGTTCTGGATGGAAACGAGTCATTGCCTACGACCTTGTCGAACCCTCGCGCCATAGCCATCATGCATGAATAGGCCAGTCTATACTATTTGGTTAGGCTCTTGGTCTAAAATGCGAATTTGTATCCTCGGAACAGTATTTACCCTTCGTTGCTGGAAACATCTTGTACACCACCATAGGGATACCTTGGCAATCCAAAATTGGTTAACACTAAAGTACATGCATATCTGACAGTGATTCATTACCTACAGTTGTGGATCTAATTTTGCCCATTTTGCCCGAAAGTCTTCATATGGCTGATATCCGGTCAGATTGCAGCCGGCTGCAAAGGAGAAAATGCCGCCCGCAAAAATAGATGATGCATTTAATGTTTGGAGCCTGGATGTCGTCCATGCACTGTATTCTATAACATCTGTCCAAGAAGACGAACCGTGTCCATTTGCTTGCAGTCGCGTATTCATGATTCGATTGAATCTGTCTGTTGCAGCAAAGAGTTCTGTGCTGTTCAGTGTGTTGAGGACGATCCAGACATGGTTGTTGTTGACATATCCTTCCGCGGCGGCAGCAATTAAAGCTGATATGTGTGCATCACCCTGTGCAGCTATTAACACGATATTGATGCCACTGGACAGAAAATTCTTGATCTCTTGATATGTTTTGCTCGGCTCAGAGTTTGATCCGTAAAACGATTGATAACCTTTTACGTTGATGCCTTTGCTTTTAGCTTGCATAATGGCATACCGGGATACTAGGTGACGATTCAGCCATTTTTCTTCTTTTACAATTTTATCTGTGCAACAACGGCTTACATGATATTCCAAAGTCGTCATCCGAGTAAAGCACGCCTAGCTGGGGCCATCCTTGGCTAACGACCAGCGATAATCCAGCATCGGCGTATAATAGCTGCGTTTGTACCGTACGGAAAAAATGATTGTACTGTGATTTATCAGAAAGTGACGCTGATAAAATAAGAGTTCTAGTGTTTGCTATGTATAAATGTGTATCGAGCATACTTACTTGCAATTGAAGTAAATGAGCATTGCGGTATCTGCAACGTGCTGGTCAAAAGAGCAGACAATGATGTCCAAGACGACGAAATATCGCCGATAACTCCCACCACGCCGTATTGTATTAAAGAGACCGCAGCTGATACTGCGTCCATAATAGCACTCTGTCCGCCGACTGGTCTTGGGTATGAATCCTTTTCAATCAGTGTGATGTATGCACCGGGTATCAATTCATGCACGTTGATTTCGGCGACGGCTAAGCGGACTGCAGAAATACCACTTTAAAGAAAAGAAGGTTTGTAACGGCTCAGGGAACCCCAAAGTTTCGCTTTTTTTACCTCAAGGTCAACTGCCGTGTCCAATTACTATCCGTTTGATGGAAAGGCAGCAATACACCCACTTTGATTTCAACTAACCCAGGCCGAGGTTCCTTGGGAGACAGCCAAGCTGTCTCGTTGCCTCGTACCACTCGAAAACTGTATCCAATTGCCTTATCTTCATAGTAGGAAGTGGTGTTAACATTGGAGCGATTCGTACCATCTTCGTCACCGAGATCAGGCTCCACTAATGACATTAGATTGAAGGATGGTGAAAAGAGGGCACAGCGGCTGCACGGGTCTGCTAGTGCTTTCCACGCGTCCTGTGCTGTTTCTCCTTATATCGTATAGTATGAGCCCCTGGCCGCTTCTCCTCGCATTGTCACAAATGCCTTGCATAATTATAATCATAATCACTGATGGAGTCATATGTTATTTGTTTGCTATTTATGCTAAAGCTAATATATGGTCCCTTGTGCTGCTCTTTTCTACCCCTAAACATGCAATGAGTGAAAAAATGTAAACTCTTTCCAAGGCGGTAATAATCCATTGTGATACAAGGTATAGAGGCCGAAAAAGAGTCATTGCTCCTTTCACGCTCTTAGCTTTTTCTAAAGCAATTTGGCTATGAATACCTGTTACACCTTTGATAGCGCCTTTAATTCCAAAATATATCTCTCTATTTGATCGTTGCAGCATCATGATCACGCTCATGCCGCGTAAAAAGATATGGTGCGAATTGCAGCGCCACAGTAACAGCCTTCATTTGATTTGGCTTGAGAGATCACTGTCCCAGCAGGGTCGAGCGCTTCTGTCATAAGTGATGACTGTACCGTGTCTTGCTATCCGCAGAAAGGTTTACTGCTTGGCGCGAATTCATCAGGTACGAACCTCGTTTCCGGATAAGCCAATCAGAAGGCACAATAATGTGGATCCCGCAGCGTCAGGGACAATCGAAGGTGAGTGTTGCTCCAAGTCCGTGGGCAATCGATCCTTCTACCTTGGATTGTCCAATAGACCACATTGAGAGAAAAAAGGATACTGCATCTTGAGGTATCCTTCACCTCTCGCACAGCACCGCAATATGACGACTGTTGTCTTACTATTCTTGCTTGTCTTGATTGGTTGCCTAAGAATTCTCGGTAAGGGATCAGCGAACAATGAAGATAGGATAGTTAACTAGAAACGTACTTCACGAAAGGGCATTCGATTTTGGCTGAACCGATATCTCGAGTGGAAACGGTGTTAGCTCCACGTATATACATCCCGTCCGATTCGGCATACTCTAAACGACACACAGATCTTCAGCATACTGATTCATTCAATCTATCTTTCATTGCATTCAATACTACGATTAACTTAATCTTATCACCAAATACCGAATTATTTCATCCATCCGCAACGACTCGCATATTTGATACCAACGGAGAAGATGATTTCGTCGAAACCCTTCATCCTGCAGATTTTCGAATTTACAAAGGATACGTCGCAGATGACCGCCAACCTCTCCAGTCAGCCATGCTCAACTGGGCACGCATCGTTGTTCGTCACGATTTGGAGTAAGGATTTTAGCTCTCGAAAGAGAATACATCGAAAATCGACGCATAACTTTGCAATTTTAGACACGAGTTGCCAATTTTTGAAGGAGCATTCCTACTCAATAATGATATACATCATATCAAGACAACGGCAAACTTTCACCTGACTAGACGAAATGATGATCCATTACCTCTCTCTACAACCTTTGTCAACACCTCAGCATCCTCTACATCACGCATGGTTATTTACCGTGATTCCGATATACAAAAGCGACGGGATCCCGAACCAGAAAAGAACGACTTCTTTTGCGCAATGGAAGAGATGACTTACAACCAAAAAATGACCGGGATCCGGAATCAGAATGCAACAGGCTTATCTAGGCGTTCATTGATGCATATGCAAAAGCGAGCTAATCCGCTGCTGGGTTGTCCCACAGCTCGAAAGATTGCGTACATGGGAGTGATGGCGGATTGCACCTATGTACAGGCGTATGGAAGTATCCGTTACGCTAGACTTCAAATTATCAACGACTGGAACTTGGCTTCTGCAGTCTATGAACGAACGTTCAATGTATCGTTAGGTCTTATCTATATCCAAATGTCCTCGTCGCAGTGCCCTCGTCATCCGAAACCCGCGACGAATTGGAATCAGGCATGCTCAAATTATTACACCATCAATGATCGTTTATCCGACTTTAGCATGTGGCGTGGAAAACGAGGAGATGATGGTGCCGCTCTCTGGCATCTGATGACAAAATGCTCGTATGTCTTCCACTCACACCCCCCCCCCAGACAAAATCGTTCCTATTTGCAGCGATTATTGACATTCCACTCTGTTTTCACAGAACCGGAGTCAAAGTGGGTATTGCTTGGCTAAGTCAACTATGTGAAACACAAGTCTCTCAGCAAATTGAAGGTATGGCAAGCATGTTCATGCAGCCCAATTATGCTAAAGAAATTAATGCTTTAAATCTTGTTTAAACAGAAAACGGATCCTCAGAATGGGTGTCAGGTGCTGGAGTTTCCTCAATTACCAGGGAGGAGTGGAAAGTAGTCGCTCATGAAGTCGGCCACGGGTTTGGTAAGTACGTTACAGGTCCCAAGCAACGACAACCAAAATTTATGAATTCTGCATAGGCGCTATACATGACTGCACAGCACAGACATGTCCTTGCAGTCCAGCAGGCTGCAGCTGTTGTCCATTGAGTGACACCATCTGCAGTGCAGGCCAAACATATTTAATGAATCCGACGAGCAATGTAACAACCGAAGATTTCAGCCCTTGCTCGATCTCTGATATTTGCGGATCATTCCCTAACATTGGATATTGCCTGCAATGTATGTATGAACAACGTATGGAAAATCTTTGCTATCCGGTGATTTTAAGTTGATCTTTCTTTCCAAATAGCGCCTGATGCAAACAATACAAAATCGTCCTTGTGTGGGAACGGTATATTGGAACCAGGTGAAGAATGCGACTCCGGATTAAATGACAGCGCTTGCTGCAACGCACGCACATGTAAGCTAAAACGAGGAGCAGTTTGCGAGTAAGGAAAAAAACGCTTTATCTAGTATTGAGACTGTTATCTTACCTATTTAATCAGTGATTATAGTCAACAATGCTGTGTCAACTGTACAATGGCCTCATCAGATATTGTCTGCCGACCGGCAGCATCTGAATGCGATATATCAGAGTACTGCACAGGCACATCTTTCAGCTGCCCGGCTGATGCTTACGAACCGAATGGTTCATCTTGCGCTAACAATACCATGAAATGCGCTTCTGGTGTGTGCACTTCCCGTGATGAACAATGTATTGCTCGCGGTCTTCGGCTAGGCGTTAGCGAATCCTGCCCTTTCCAGCAGGATACTTGCCAAGTGACTTGCGAGGACCCGAGCGATCCTGGTAACTGCCTCGTTCTCAGCGGCATGTTCTTGGACGGTACTGAGTGTGGATTAGCTGGTTATTGCGAGAAAGGCGTGTGCAAAGGCACGGGTGCAAGTAAAGTATCCTCCATTCACAGGTCCTTGTATCCTGTCACTAATGCTCTGAATTTAACCAGTCAATACGATCAATGCCTGGGTAGAAGAGAACAAGCAAATCGCAATTCCCGTTTTCCTTTTCGGCAGTCTTATTATCCTATCTATGCTCGGAGCCGCAGTGTGTTTTTTGCTTAAGCGATATCGAAGGAACCGACTCGCTGCCGCGAAGGACAAGGACTCTCGGCCATCTTCTGTTGCTAACAGCTATTCCTTGGACGACATGTCTCCCCGAGAAAACGGGGTTGGCCGTGATCTTCGCAGGCATGTCACTGTAAACAATATATAATACAGTCGTTTTATATATATGTACCATAACTATTCGTAACCTTGATTTTTGATGTAAAATAAAGCAGTTGTAATTACGTAAATAGAGAAGGATTTATAGATCGGTAGTAAGTGTATTTCTACTTTCAGTCTTCTGTCTTTTCCGCCATCGAATCTTGCCATGTGATGGCTCGTCAAACTGGAATGATACAGAAAGCTGGTAATGAAACAGATGCGTGCTTCAGCCTCCAAAGACGATTTGCACTTTACACTCTTATCTATCCGCAAACTGAAAGGACATGCACATAACTTACTTACTGTCACACATTGTAACACCTTCAAAAAACCAGTAGTCTCTTGGCCTTTTCCTCATTGACAATGGCGACGTACGGAGCAGTGCCGCAGGAAGAACCTTCTGCTGATGTTGAACGACAGCAACTCTTTGAGCAAGGCAAAGACAGAGCCAGCTGGCGCGTAAGACTCGGCGAGTGGATAGAAAACGAAAAGGTGCACTGGACTATCTTGCTGCTGGTTCTCGTCGACGCGACATGTGTGCTCTTCCAAATAATATACACCTTTTTGCACGAATGTCAAAGTGATCGCCGCCCCACACTTTGGATCATTGAGCTTGTAGAAGCTGCCGAGATTACGAGTATGATCATAACTTGCCTGTTCATGCTCGAATTGACCATTGCCCTGGTGGCGTTTGGTCCACGATACTGTCTACCGCCGACCGAGCACTGGAAACTGCACATTCTGGATGTCGTCGGTAAGTGACGCGTATTTTCATGCAAAATCGTGTTGGTAATAGTCTTTGTAACTTTATCATCACCACATAGTTGTTCTGGCAACCTTCATTTTTGATATCATATTGCACGGGAAGGAACGCGAAGTAGCCGAGTATGTATTATTAGCAACGAGAGATGCCGTGATACGGCGCGTATTGACTGATTGCTAAATTATCCGTAATTAGACTTTTGATCATCCTCCGTCTCTGGAGAGTTATCCGCGTCGTAGAAGCTGCAGTGTTGAGTGTCTCATACGCTCAGGACGAATCGGAACAAGGAGTACAAGAAGAATTGGAACAGCTAAAGACAGCATACGCTCAGCTAGAAGACGAGTTGAAAGAAGAGCGTGAATTACGTGAAAAGCTTCAGAAGAAGTTGGAAGAATTGCAAGATAATGAATAAAAGAAGTGTATTTAGATACCCGTCATCAAAGTTCTATGAATGTTTTAGTACAGTGTTATTGAGTGATAAGTACAGAATGTTGTGGATCAAAAGAAAATGCTCGTTAACGACGTGAAGTAGGAGTCCATTGTCCTGGTGTAAACGTTTCACCATGTCCCATCGGCTCCGTGGTATCTTGGTCTTTTCGCGCTTCCTCCGGTGCTGCGTGCGACGAAGCTGCATGCTGGTTTCTTTCTCTTGCTGAGGATGCTTCCAATTTTTTCTTACAGATTCGTATATGAGTTGCTGTGCTTGGAAATAGACAAATTAAAGATTACCTTTTCTTCTTGCTCTTCTAACTGCAATTGACGCACACGTTGTTGTAATAATTGGCGTCTTCGCTGCTCTTTAAGCAATTCCTCAATTGTAGGTGCTTCGTACCGAGTATGCCGTAACCAAGCCTGCCATTGCACTAAGGTCTTTCCGTCAGCTATGATAGTCAGTAGTCTACTTTGCGAATAACTTGCCTGGTAATTTGTTTTCTTCAAACAGGCCGATATCATCGTCTTTCATCTGCACCCAGCGTTTCCATCGACCACCTATCGTTTAAAAAAGTAAGTCGAAAGGAATATGCGACTCCTGACTGTTTGATCAAACCAGGGTTGTTTGGATCTGGCATTTCCCAGTACTCGTTTCCGTCCAAATCCCAGCCGACCATAACATGTTTCTTCCACGGGAAACTGTTTGCCTTGTATAGTATTCGAAGTCTCTGAAATGTCGTGAGTGCTGGTCGCGACATTGTGGTATGAGCGTATACACAACAGTGAGTTGCGGAGCAGGTGAGGGCCCAAAGTCGACATCGAAAATCAAGCGCGGGAATTCATGTTGACCTGTGCATCAACAATCACTTGCTTTGTCAAGGAGCATAAACACAATATATTTGTAAAAAGGCTATATACTCGTCAAAGCGTGTGCACGTTGACTGTGACAAGTTACTCGTGCTTACCTTTAAAGTACTGACTTGATCGAACGCATCGCATAGCAGGTGGAGCACGCTGCGGTGTATTATCGGCTATAGAGCATCCTAACCATCATCATCATCATCATCACGATGCTTATGGAACCAACTGATACCAGTTCAAAAGAATTATGGTGGTATCAATCGAGAATATTTCCTAACCATTACTGGTAGATTGATTTCGATTCATGACATGAAATTGATGGGCCAATTCCGGAGTGACAATACCTTGTCTTTTCTTTTCGATACCCCATGTGGACAAGCTACACTGATGAAAAGCGCTCCCTGTCAATGAAGCGCCGCGATGCACCCTCTGCCACTGCACCGTATACTGGTGCAAAACGGGCGTATAGTGAACAAGATCAGCAGGACTATGGCAGACCGGCAAAAGGCAGGCGTTTTGACCGTCAAATCAGTGACAGGGTTGTTCCAAAGCGACGGCAGGACGATGATAATGCCTTTGGAAGGCGCAATACATGGGAGCCTCTTCCACAAACTGTGGAAGCAAGAATGTTCATAAGAGCGATCCCAAGACACGTAACCGAAGACGATGTCCGAAGACACTTTTCAGCTTACGGCAAAGTGCTCGAGGTTGTCTTCAAAAAGAATTACGGCTTTGTCCAGTTCCCCGATGCAGCAATTTGCTTAGCTGCAGTAAATGGAGAAAAGGGCAAATACTTTTTCGGTACACGACTACGTAAGCCTGTGCACAAAATGATTGAGTATTACTGTTTAATGTATTGTTACCGTAAAAGAGCTTGAAGTGTGCCATAACGCACCCTCAGATCCGCGTCCAGCAACAGGAGATACTGGGCGCCCCTTCAGACACCAAGGAGGATTTCCTAATGGTGAACGTCCTAACAGACCGCGTAGCATGCATTCTTCTAACGAAGAGCGACCTGCCTACGTCGCGTCAAGATCGCGGCAGAGGCTCTCTGATGGCTACCATGCTCGCTCCGGATACTTTGATGATCGTGGATATACCCCGAAAGCGCTATCTAATGAACATGGAGATAACCTACCCGTCTATCACCCGAAAGGGGACTTAAATGAAAATACCGAATCGTCCTTTACGTCTTATGGGCCCAATTACACTCGTCCTCCTGTACACACACTAACCGGTGCTCGCTTTAACAAGCAAGACGGAGGATACTCACAGACGGAACGTCACTCTCCAAAAACGGCCGAAAAGTCTTTGAAAATAGCGAACACAGCAGGACGTCGCGATATTCGTCCGTCCCTTGGAGACGGGACTTTGGGATCTCCATCCAGCCGAGGCAGAGACGTTCCAGATGTTCAAGTAGTGGTTCTTGGAGATTGCGAGCGAGGCTTTATAAAGTTTATAAATGATGCCTTTCTCTTGGTGGCCATCAAAATTGAGACAATATGGGTCGACGACAACGTGGGCTCTCGCGATGCAGCTATCAAACAGGTCATTTCCGAAGGATCAAAAGCCGTCGTCGTCATTGAAAGAGGCGACGATCTTCGAGGCACTGTTTACCTCCAAGTGTTTGAATATACTGGAGATAGCAAATCTGGCAACGTGCGCTTTGATGGTAAAAGAAATGTGATAAAGTGTGAATAATTTCTAGAGAGACTTACAAGAGATTCTAGAATATGACCAAGTTAGTGTTGACGATGCTGTCCTTATAGTCCAGCGCACTATGCATGAAGAACCGAAAGATCAGAATCTGATGTTAACTCAGTCGTATCTGCCGCGAAGTATACCGTCAAGCAGCAACGCCTCATCATTGTATCCTTACCCAGCGTCTCTTATCCCGCCTCTGCCTGCTAGCTCTATTGTTGCTGCTGCCACTTCCAATACTATCAAATCAGGACTACCAGCCCCTGCCTCGTCTCAGTTCTTAATGCCGCCACAGCCTGTGGCCCCTGCATCCGATTATTCTGCTTTGGCTGCCGCGATCGCTGCAGCTACTGCTTCTGCCAATGCCCGACCAGCCCCACAACCACAAACCGGTACCATTGATGTCGCTACATTGACGCAGCTGCTTATCCTTTTACAACGTATAAACCAAAGGCCATCATCCCAGATAGATTCAACACCCAACCCTTCTATCGATATTGCTACATTACAGCAATTATTACCGAATCTGATTGTTGGAAGCCACACCAGACCAGGTGTCCCCAGTGATATCCCTACCACATCATCAAAACCTCGGGATGAGAGTCTTACACAACTTTTGCAGCAAATCCCTACCCTGCTGCAGCAAAGTTCATCTGCGGCGATGCCTGCTCCCCCCTCAGAAAATACAGCCATATCTGCGGTTCCGGTTGCCGTTCCGGCTTCCCCCAAAGAAGAAAAGGCTCTCCGTCAGTCAAATGACGCTGTTGAAAATAATGCAGGACAACAATCCATTCTTGACATTAACCATTTAATAGGTACGATCAAGAGAATGACCGGGAAGCAAGAATAGTAACAAGGAAGAGCAAGCAAGGAACGAATTTGAGCAATTCTAGTAGCATAGCAATAAATATTCTGTGAGAAGCAAGGCAGCAAATAAGAATTTCCAAATCACGGTGAACATTTTCGGAGGATGGCTTGGTGAATTTGAATCCGCCCTTTCTTCAAGTTTCGACATGGCGATCGAGGAACAAAAAGCGGAAGATCTCTTGGGTCTCGAAAATGAGGATATTGAAGAATCGACGGATGAGGAGGGTAGCGAGGATGATCGTCGCTTTTCCAAGCGTCATGTCCGACAAACGCAAGATTTACTTGCTGTAGCTCGAAGCAGCAATGAAGACGACGAATCGAGCGACGAGAGCGACTCTGATGCAGGAGACGAGGAAGACGAAGACGAAGAAAAGAAGCAGCAGCCAACTCAAAAAGAAGAAGAAGACGACTTGGCTGAGGAGAATCACGACGGAACGGAAGACGAGGAAGACGAAGAAGAAGGTCATGATACCAAAACTACAAAAGCAGCAAACGAGAAACAATGGCAGGATACACAGAGTGACAAGACAACCAAAGACAAAAAGAAAAAGAAAAACAAAAAGATCAAACCGTTAACACCAGAAGAGATCGAAAAGTTTGAGAAAGAGCAAAAACGGTCGGGTGTATGCTACCTGTCCAGTATTCCTTCCTACATGTCACCATCTCAACTGCGGCAGCACCTGAGTAAATATGCAGAAATTGGACGAACATATATGGTACCGCAAAAGGGCGAGAAGAAGAAAAACAAGCTGCAAAAGTTTGTCGAAGGATGGGTCGAATTCAAAGACAAAAGAAAAGCCAAGGCTCTAGCCGAATACCTCAATATGCGCCAAGTAGGTGGCAAACGAAAGAATCCATTCTACTTTGATACCTGGAACATCAAATACTTGCCAAAGTTCAAATGGCATCATCTGACGGAACAAATGGGTAAGTTGCAATGAGGAGGACGAGCGGAAAGGCTAGATACTCATTGTTACTGCAGCTTATGAGAGGAAAGCCCGTCAGCATAGATTGGAAGCCGAAATTGCGCAGGCTGCAAGGGAAAATAAGGCTTACATTGAAAATGTACAACGCTCAAAGATGATCAAGAACATGGAAGAACGACGGAAAAGAAAAAGAAAAGATACCGATCAAGAGGAGGAGGGAGGAGATCAAAAGATTCGGCGAACCTTCTTCCAACGTGGCAAGCCAAAGCAAGGCGATGTATCGGAATTGCTTGGCAATGTGTTTGGTTCATGATTTCATGTATAGCATTAACTTTGCATCATTTTCACATTTCAACGAACAATAAAGTTTAACGACAGTATTCTGCATTTCACACCTCCTAAATAAAATTTGACCTGCAACCCTGCTCTCCGCTGGAATTACTCATCAACCTGCTTTCTTCTTCTTCTTCCTTTAAACATGGCCTCCAGATTCAACCGATTGGCAATCGTCGGCAGACAGTTTACACGCAACGCTTGGGTGACGATTCGGCCACAGTTGCTGCCAAACAGACAGAACTTTTCCAGCTTTGTGAGATCAACTCCTGCTTGGGCTTCTAGATCGATCCCGCGATCGTCGTCGGGTGTATTGCAAACACAGCAAGGTAGTAGAGACCGAGAAAAATAGTGACATGCATAACAGATGGTATCTAACAGCTGCATACTACGTACAGTGCGAACCATGTTCATACAGACCGAACAAACTCCCAACGAAGACTCGCTAAAGTTTATCCCCGGAGTGCCTGTCATGGGCAGCGGGACTGCCGAATTTCTTGACGCTCGCAGTTCTATGAAGTCGCCCCTTGCGAAGCAACTGTTCCAAATCGATGGTATCAGTGGCGTATTCTTCGGCCCTGACTTTATTACGATCTCAAAAGAGTCCACGGCAGAGTGGCAGCTTATGAAGCCCGATATATATGCAGCTATCATGGACCATTTCGCGTCGGAGCAGCCTATCGTATATGACGAAGCTGATCTGGCAGCAAGCGACACTACGATTTTGCCTGACGATCCTGAGGAAGTGCAGATGATCAAGGAGCTGCTTGATACCCGAATTCGTCCCGCTATCCAAGAGGATGGAGGCGACATTGAGTACGCTGGGTTCGAGAACGGTATCGTCAAGCTGAAATTAAAGGGAAGTTGCCGCGGATGCGACAGCTCTGTTATCACCCTCAAAAACGGCATCGAGAATATGTTGATGCATTACATCCCTGAAGTGCAAGGCGTACAGCAAGTGATTGATGAGAATGAAGCAATTGCTTTGCAAGAATTCGACAAGCTCGAAAAGAAGTTGGGAGAAAAATAAATTATGAAATAAAATGGAAGCTTATAGATATCTGCCTGCTATGATGCATCTTCATACTCCAAATCAGACACTATCCTCATCTGCTTTTCGTTGGAAAAGTTGCTGCATGGATATGTCCTCGATAAATTGGATCAACCCATGAGGGGTTTCCCCACCACCAGGTAAATTTTCATGGCCTGGCGGAAAAGTTCCTTGAAATTATTGGTTGGTTGCCACAGGAGGACCAGTTCGTCTGCTAGATGGATTTCCTTACGCGTGGGTACATTGCCATCAAAGGCGAGAAAGGACAACCTCAATCTGTCAATGAAACCATCGACAAGTTGGCAGACTGTCTTGAGACAGCAACTTTGCTGGAAGACCGCCGAGCTGGTGTGTTAAGCTTGAAAGGGCTCGTCAGGGACTATCCGGAAGTACGGTCATATATATAACGTTGGAATACCACAGCACGCGTGCTAATCAAAAAAGAACAGAATGTAGGCAGTAGAAGTTTCCCGGGTCTGGTAAAAGTCTTGCACAAGGACTACACAGATGGAGACATTACAAAGTCGATTCTGGAAACCTTGACGGTATTATGCACGGTCGACCAGCCAGTTCGTATACAGCAAAGAGCGAATATATGTATGAGAAAAAGGAAGTTAAAGAAGAATCATGGTTTCAGGGTGCCGCTAACGACAAGGGATACAAATATACGGACAAGTTTTTGGAGGTAAAAGCGTAACTGAATCCAGTGATGGCTAAAGGTTGGTGTTAACAGCTTAAGACAGGATCCCAAAAACGTAGCAATTGTTCTGGATTTGTTGGAAGAGTTCGACTTTTACGTGAGATACACTGCTATCAAATTCCTCTCAACTTTATCATCGACGAGAAATTCTGGTTTGCAACAATGCATCTTGACGAGCCCAATGGGTATCACGCGGCTTGTTGATCTGCTTAGCGATAAGAGAGATATTATCCGCAATGGTATGGGAAAATCCTTTTCTGTTGAACGCCATGGACTGCCGAAGCTGATTTTCTTTTCTATTACAAGAGAGTCTATTGCTTCTAATATCATTGACGCAAAACAACACTGAAATCCAAAAACTCGTCACTTTCCAAGCTACATTTGAAAAGTTATTGTCTATAATCGAAGCTGAGGAAGGCATCTCTGGCGACATTGTTGTACAGGACAGCCTGACCTTGATGCATAACTTGCTTCGCTACAACGTCTCGAATCAGGTAAAAACTAAAATGCTACATCCAGTACCGGAAAAAAGCCAGCTCAAGATGGCACATAGATCTATTTTCGCGAGACTAGCTGCATCAACGAAATTCCAGGGTTGCTAGGCTACGTAGGAGACAGCGAAGCGGATCATGTTCCGTATTCGTACGAAGATTGGCCGCCGCAAACAATCGCAAACACGGTTCTCGTTCTCCAATTATGTCGAATTCTTACGGAACCCGATGCAGTGAACACGCAAGTTAATCAAAAGATCATGGCGCAAAGCGGCATATTGCTACCGATTGTGCAACTTGGTATCTGCTCAAACGCACCATCTATTGTCCGGACGGAAGCCTTGTATGCTATTGCATATGTAGTCCGGGGTAACACTGACGTCCAGGACATGTTTGCAAAAATAGTGGTCGCTAGTCCACCCAGACTCGTCCAGGGCGAGATCGATCCGACAGCTCCTCCCGGCCTGCCCAGACCAGCCATGGTTTCCCTCATTGCAGTTGCAGTTGCTGCCGACCCTACCATTGATTACAGCTATGCTAGCCGCGCAGCAGCGACGTTTGCTGTATTTTCATGCCTACAAGGTAATAAGGATGCTCAAGTGGTATTGACTGCAATGCTTAAAATGCCGCCTGAGGATAATGTAAACACCGATTTCCCTGGCAAGTGGAACCAAAGAGGAGCGTTGACTCCTGTCCAAACCTTTCTAACTTTGGGTTCTAGATCGACCATTTTCGGCGGGATCGTTGCTGCTCGAATGTATTCAGAATTGGGAGCTTTCCGTTTCTGACCCATACAAAGTCTGGTTTGCATGCGCTATTTTGTCCCATGCCATTATGGATAACGAACAAGCAAAGAAAATGGCCGGCTCCATTGTATTCGGCGACGAAGCTCATGGTAAGGCATATGAGAAAAAAAATGAGGATCATTTTGCATGGAACAGCTAAGACGTCAGATGTTGTCATCAAGGCGAGGAGCCTATTCCACTGCTCCATCACGTCGTTGCACAGTTATTAATGTCGACTAAAATTCCTACCACCAACCCGCGGATACCTATCGCCTACCTGTGTCTCTTATGCACGTGGCTGTACGACAGTCCTAACAGCGTTACCATATTCCTATCTGAAAGTACCCATATCCAATTTGTAAGTTGTTCCAAAGATATGTTGTTAAAATCATAACTGAGTGATTTTGTTGGCAGTTAATTCAAGAAATTCAATCATCCGCCAATGATCCAATCGTTCAAGGTCTAGCCGCATTTTTGCTTGGTATCACCTACGAATATAACGACGATCCTAACACTCCACTTCCAAGGTTTGTCGTGGCTATCTATTCGTCCTCAGAGAGTGATCCAGTACTAATTTGGGAAACAGAGAAAAGCTGCAGACGATCTTGTCCAGTCGAGTCGATCAATTTACAAGCTTGCTTGCCAGGCTGCGTGATAGCTCGGCAGTGAAAAAGGCACCCCAGTATCTCAGTATCTCGGCTGAAGATGAATCTATATCCAGCAGCACCGGTTCTTTACCGTCTCTGTTGCTTGATAGCACGTTTGTAGAGTTCTTTTTGGAGACATATGGTATGCACTTCTCTTTCACTGCGAAGCGATGATGAACTCGACGGAGTCTAACAATACCTACCAGAGCGTATCCAGAAATCATTAAAGAAGAAGCCATCGAGCTTTCAAAAGGTTGCAGAATCTGGTGAGTGTAAATATGACGATAATGATAATGGAAGATTTATTGAAAGAACGTTTTAAAGCGCCCGCTTCGCCTCAAGTGGACAAGGCAGCAGTCGATGAAACGTTGCAATTATACAAGAATACGATTGACAAACAAGCAGAAGAGTTATCAGGTCTTCAGGCCAAAATTGCAGAGCTGGAGAATGCTCTCAGTGCAATGGTACAGCAAAAAGACAAGATAGATAACGAACACTTGCTAATGGACATGTCTATAGAAAACTGAAGAAGAAGGCTTAAGAACCAAAGTTGATGAGCTCGAAAAGGGCCGCACGATATTGTTGCAACAATTTGCAACTCTGGAGAAAGAGCAAGAAGATCTGCTCGTATGCATGGGTATGCATTTGTGATACACTTCATTGATTTAAGCTATATGGTCTAAATACTGGTGTTTAGGTGAACAAGATTTGGATATCAAAAAATACAGAAAGAGATTAAGAGACCTCGGCGAACAAGTAACAGATAGCGAGGATGAGGGTGAAGAAGAGTAATAGCTTTGGGAGCCGCATATATGGATGGATATGTGTATATCGCTTATAGTTGATACTCTCGAAATCTTGCATATAAATCATCGCTCTTATTGAACGCCCAAAAGGATGTTGGTCGGCTAGGCTTCTCTCTGGTGTAGGGCGCTGCGGACGAGGAGGTATACGTCGGTTTGGAGGATGTCTCGCCGCTTTCCGTCAGGCCCAATGGCATCTTTGGCGGCACATGCCAGTGAATTGTCTAAAGTGTTGTCAAAATGATTAGGAATCCTATTAAAGACATTGCTGCCTGGAGATACTTGCTTGCGACAACGAGGCTGTTTGGAGATAGTCGGCAAACGGGACTGCTAACCCACTCTGACGCCATCGGTCATACACAGCGCGACGCTCTGGGTCCCCGAGAACATCGTATGCCTCCTTAATCTTCTGATACTGCTCTGTGTGGCCCTTGTTTTTGTCTGGGTGATACTGCAGCGCCAACCGCTTGTATTCTGCTCGTATTTGATTTTGCTGCAAGCGAGGAGCTGGGCGTGAGAAAAAAAAAACATAATACCAGAGACCAAATAACATTGAGATGATGGTTTTATCTTGCCTACATTGCTTGAAGAAAAACAGTTCAAAATTCGATAGTACTCGTCTTTATCCAGGTCTTGATTCAGTATTTTCTCCATGTCGTGTGCATTCACCCACAGTGTAATCAAAAATGAAAGAAAGGGGGGAGAAACAAGGCGATTTCCATTCCCCGAACACACGGACTTGGTTTCATCAATGAAAACAAGCTGCTGCATAAGCGCACTAATAAAAACCGGAAAGCATCCCGTTGCAGTTACTCTGCACCTCTTTCTCTACCGCAAAACTTCACCATGGGTATCATTTCGTACATCGCCGTAACCGCCTTAGGAGCTATAGTCGTTGGTGCAGGAGTACAGGAGGCCTAGGTTCTTCCATTCTTCTCCCGGTCGTAGGGTTTACATCTACTGGACCCGCTGCAGCCAGCCTTGCAGCCAGCGCGCAGTCGTTTGTGGGAAATGTCGCCGCTGGATCGATCTTTTCAGGAGTTCAAGCAATGGCAATGTCTCCCCTTACCCCGTAGTCACCTGTCGTTCATATCATTGCAAATTTCAACTTGTTACCAATACATAAATGATTTTGCTTCGACATATGCGCTTGCAAACCATATATGCTGTTCATTTCTTTGTTCATTACATGCATAAGGATGGAACTTGAAACTGTGTTGCCATCTTGGGAGTTAGGAGACGCGAAGGTATGTAGTAGGCCGCACATGGCTACCCATTGTCGCTCAATATTGTTGTTCTCTGCCGGCAATTAATCAGCAGTCTCCCTAAACTATCCTTTGGCAAATCCACTGTATTATTTCTGGCTCTATTCACTTGGCAACAAAGGTTCCTCTGCGTCGAATCCCGCTAATACCTTAGCACTATCGGAGGTTACATAGCAAGATCTTTTTCATCAGTCTCCTACTGCGCGAAATCAGCAGAAAAATGCAAAAATAAAAGTATACAGGAAACTTAAGCATGTAAAAACATTATTTTCTGTGTGTAATTCTTCGTTTATATGCAATAGAGAGGGATGTTTTTATCCATAGGAGGCGCTAGGGGGTGCTTTACAGACTTTTCGAACTAGAGTCATATATATTGAATTGTATGTGCTTATCAGAAACGTGAGCATTCCTTGAGCTTATAAACAAAAATCTTGGAACTTTCTGCATAAAAAGAAAAAACTTGTTACAGTTGGGCCGGCTAATATATCCTCGAGGCGTTTTCGATAAATGTACAGCTGATCTATAATTTCATCAAAAGTTGAAGGCTCCCGGACCACTTATGCAACTACCGTCACACAGATCAGGTGTCGCTATCTGAGGTTGCACCGGTGGTGTCAGTGCTGCTGCAGCAGTCAGCGGTGTCGCTGTAGCAGTCGTCGCTGCTGGCACTGCTTGAGCAGCACTTTCTTTCTGGAGCTTTTGACGTTTCTTCGCTTTCCGTTTTCCTTTCTTCTTTAGTCGGTCACTCTCGTACCTATGCCGTTTCTTGATCGTATCGCTTTTCATAGATAGAGGTCGTTTTTCCTGATGTAGCTTGAGACTGCAAAGATAGAGTAAGTGTGAGTTTGTATGTTCATCAACTATTATTTTTTTGGAGGAATCCAGAAAAACTTACTATAAACCACAAGCGTTGCATAGAGGCAGACCTTGCTTGTCGCGTCGCCACAGAGGTGTAGTCGTAGTTCCGCAATTGGAGCATGTAAACTTGGGTGTTGAGTCTGAAGGCGGTTCCTTTGGTGGTCGATTAGGGCGCAACGACTTGGGTCGAGGAGCATTGTGCAGTTTTTCACTGATGTGTGCGTTGTTCTTGTCAGATCGAAGTCCGGATCAGATAACAGAAAATCATCCCACTTACTATAAGCCACAGGCGTTGCATAAAAGTTCATCCTCGGCAGATCGTCGCCACAACGGAGTAGACGTAGCACCGCAGTTGGTGCACTCGGGTTCATCGTCGCTGCTGTCGTCGTCATCGTCTTCATCGTCTTCATCATCATCTTCATCCTGCTCCACCTGTATCTGCTGCTTCGGGCGGGGAGCAGCAGCCGAACGCTGCTGCTGTGGTTGCACAAAATTACTTGAGCTGCCCTTGTCCGCTGGATCACCGTCGTACATTCCAGTCTCCTCCAGCAAGTTCAGTATTTGCGGTAGCGAGATGCCATGTGTTGGTGGTGTCGGTGAGAATCTAGAGACACCGACAGGAATAGTTAATCAATGGTCCCATGCAAATTTGAGGACATGCTTTATCTGATGCAACTTACGGAGATTGTTGATGTGTTTGCTGTGCTGGATGCTGAGTGTGGTGATGATGATGATGTTGTTGTTGCTGTTGCTGTTGCTGTTGCTGCTGATGATGATGATTATGATGGTGGTGGTGATGGTGGGTCGTCGTCTGTTGCTGGTTCTGAGGCGGCGTATTTATACTTTGCTCATGATATATATTGAGTGCAGGCGACGCTCCTGAACTAGAATGTGCGATGGAACTCGAAGAATAGGAAGGTGGCGGCGATAAACATTTTTCGGTAGAAACATACATTGCATCGTGCTGTGGAAAGCTGGGTGGATGCAATTCTAGCGGTGACGCTGTAGGTGTGTGCATAGAGAATGACGCCATACGGTGTGCGAGAACATTGTCATAATTGTAGTCATATCCAATATCAACAGGCCACTGTGGCGTAGTTGTCTGATTAAATGAGCCGAAAAACTGGCCAAAGTCCATACAAAAAGTTGTTTGCATAAGATTGTCAACGACTGGTTGCTGTGCTGCAGCTGGGGTGTGTAGCTGTTGCTGTTGCTGTTGCTGTTGCTGCTGTTGCTGTTGCTGCCAGCTCTGTTGGTGGTTCTCGTGTTGAATGACGATCGGATCTGCCAATGTCATAAACTGATCCTCTAGGCTCTTGCGATTCTTAAGCCGACGACAATTCCACATGCGCCATGAGAGGTTCTCGAGCCTTGAGCCGTTTTCCAAAGCACGCTTGACCTTACTGCATACCAGCCATGCTTGGCTCAGCTCGTCCTCAGAGTCCATGCCCCTCAGGGGCGAGAAGATTTCCTCATGGCCTTTAACCTTGAGAACAAGCGGTGCCATTAGGCGTCTTTGCCCAGAGTCACGAGAAACGATTAATGTTGTGAAAGAGGAAGGTGTACAATAGAGGAAGAAAGATTGTAATTTTTGGGGGTGTCCATCTTATCAGATCTTTTTTTCGGGGGGGAACAAGAGTACCGTCCGTCTCGTGGCGGTGGGGAATTTTTTCATGATTTATTGAACATTTTATCTACAAATGGGAGGGATCTATATATGCTCTATCCTATTTTTTTAACCTAAAATTCAAAGGTTTCGTGATGATGATGCCAGTGACGCTTGACAGCCTCGTTGATGACCTGGCTCATAAACTGGTTGGAGCCGCAGGTATGGACCCAGACATCATCTGCGTCGCTTAATTTGGTCTGGATTTCTTCCATACATTGTCCAATGTCCGGTCGCCGACCATACGTGATCGTGCATTCTTGGAAACCATACAGCCAATGATCCTTGACGGTCTCTTTGCTTTGCGTGACATACAAATCCAGGTAGATCTTGATGGGGAATGCTGCTTCTTGGCAGCTGGTATACCAGCCCACGATCGTTTCCATGAATGGCTCAACTTCATCTGATAAAAAATAAGATGTTTCAGATCAAATAATTCAGGAACCGGTGACACATGATATTCACTTACTGATTTGACGGACGGCCCACACGAGATGAACACGCTCAGTCACGATGCCGCGTGCTCCTGCAGATCGCTTGTTTACACAATCGGTGATCAAGGTGAGAGCGGGAGTGATACCGATACCGGCTGCAAAGAGCAAAATTGTTGGATGGTCTTGATACATGAGACGCGGACCATACATGCCGTCTACCCGAATGTTCATGCGACGTTGATCCCGAAGTGCCTGAGCGATAGCTTTTGTCTTGTCACCGAGAGCCTTGATGTGCACAGATGCTTCCTTTTTGGAGCGCGATGCAGCAGAGATGGTAAACGGGTGCCACTGAGTGTATTGCCAAAGAGCATTCTTTGCACGATCGACCATGGAAACAAAGACATACTGTCCCGGGCGGTAGTGGGAAAGAAGATCGTACTTGAAGTCGATGGCAACCACTTCGCCGTGGACTTCAGTGCGTAATGTTTCTGTGCGAATACACCACGATTGGAAGGAGCGCCATACGCGGTCAAAGAACCAAAGAAGAACGGCGGGAATAAAGTAGTAGAAACATCCAACTTCGTGCCAGCATGAAGCGATGATAGCGACGATGATACCAACAATGTGACAGACGTAAAAGAACCAGAAAATTCTTCGGCGGATCCATTCAAATGAGGTAATGAAAAGGATAAAGAAGCCAATCATCGCGACTGTGCCGGTACCTTGTTCGATGTCAAGGAAAAGAGCACCGCGGGCAGTACCAGACTTTTCGTAACCTCTCATACTAAGAAAAAAAACAGAAAAATAAATATATAAACTTGAGCTTCAAATTTCGCGTAATCAAACTTACATTCGCCAGACAAAGTGAGTCATGAATTCGCACCAGCCGATTCTTGCAATCCAACGGTGGAAAGGAATAAGAGATTCAAACGTCAAGCCAGACATACGAGTGACCACAGTATTTCGAGTGCCCAGGACAAAGACAAAACTCCAATTCACCATGCCGACGTATGCAGCGCGGCGATCCATTAAGCCTACGCTTTGGAGAGTCCAGGTTGAGCCAGCTTCGACCTGAAATGGAGAAAAAATAATAAAGACGACATTGAGACCCATAAACAGGAAGAGGCCGATGATGTGCTTGACTTCGATGAATTCGGTAATGAAAGGGATCTTGACAACGCGGTTCAGGAACCTCGGGACGTACGCATGGATTGAAGGGATGCGTTTCTTCTTGCTCTTATCGTTGGAACGTCGATGTAGCCAGATGCAATAAGTCTGGATTTGATAGTAAATGCAGTAGACTGCAAACAAAGCCCAGAATGTAAATGCATAGACCAATCCACATTTGTGGAAATCCTTGCTAGTGTTTAGTGGCTCCATTGAAGCAAACAACACCTGAAAAACCTTTACCTTGTTTGGTTGATTTATGAACTATTGCAGCCGACGGAGTTGCCAAAGTAACAACAGGATACCCGCCTTGATCAGATCTACGCTTTATCAGATAGACGTTTCCATTGAGTAAAAAAAAAGACACGGATAAAGTAAAATATGATCGATCAACAAGCGGAATGTGCCTTAAATGGAGATATTCTTCATCTAGATTAATGTGTTACCAGGTAGTCTCGGAATCTTTTTGACAGATAATGTAAGGTCGACATCTCTTTGTCTCTATCTTTGTCGCACAGCAGGGTTCTTCGTTGATCTCAGAGAGTTAGTCTAATCCAAAGACAGAAGGAAGAGGGCGCGGACAATACGCCGGTATGTGCGGGCTGATCTAAATGTTCGCGTGTTCCTGCATATACTCCTGCTAGTGCCATTGCATAACTTTGTAAGAGTTCCAGGTTCCAGGGTCAAGCAAGCAACACAGGAAAAAAAAGTTGATCTGCGGGTTCCGGTGTCGGGGCTCTTTCAACCAGCCAGCAGCAGGGCCGAGAAATGTGTGACTGGGACGTTCAATTTTTCAAAGGCACCGTTCGTTATTGCTACTACTATTATAGTCTCGTCCCTTATCATGGCTGAGAAGCACGACGTCAAGATTGCAGTTATTGGTGGCTCTGGACTCTACCACCTCGACAATCTCGAGTTTGTCGAGGAAGTTCATCCTGAAACTGTAAGTCGATAAGGTGTGGGCAGGAACGGTTGTTCCGGCGCTAAACTTTTAACTTCGTAGCCTTGGGGTTTCCCGAGCGACAAGATTACGATTGCCAAACTTCCTAGCGGCACCAAGATTGCGTTCTTGGCTCGTCACGGTCGTGGACATTACTTGACGCCGACCGAGGTTCCTGTACGTGCCAACATTGCGGCGCTCAAGCACTTGGGTGTCGAGGCCATCCTCGCATTCTCCGCTGTAGGCTCACTGCGTGAGGAGATTCCTCCGTGCGACTTTGTCTTACCCGACCAGCTTATCGATCGAACGCGCGGTTTGCGTCCGTCGACCTTCTTTGGAAATGGATTGGTTGCGCACGCCGGATTCGCTGACCCGTTCCATGCCGGGATCGCAGATCTCGTCTACGCACAGCAGCACGTGCTTCAGTACGGTGCAAAGATCCATCGCAACAAAACCGCTGTGTGCATGGAAGGCCCTCAGTTCTCGACGCGCGCAGAGTCGCACATGTACCGCTCCTGGGGCGCGGATATCATCAACATGTCTGCCCTGCCTGAAGCAAAATTGGCACGCGAAGCTGAGATCGCCTATCAGATGGTCTGCATGTCCACTGACTATGACTGTTGGCGCGAGGAAGAAGAGGCTGTGACTGTCGATACCGTCATGCAAAACATGATCAACAACTCCAGCAACGCCAAGACGCTGCTCATGGCAGTCCTGCCAGAACTGGACAAGGCAGTGCGCTCCAATACCTTGAAGCCTGATTTGAAGGGATCAATGAAATTCGCTGGCATGACGGCCGTTGAAAAGAGAAACCCAGAAACTGTTCAGAAGCTCGAATACATTCTTCCCGGCTACTTTAGCCACTAGATTGTTCGAATATGATGTGCTTGATAATGTGCGAGCTTGTTTATATAGATATATATGTAAAACTAGCATTCCACCACATGACTTGTAATTAGATAGTCGCTGCCATTGTTAGAAAAGAGAGATAAATGTGAAGAAGGACGGGAGAGGGAAATTTATATACCAAAACACAAAATGTATATGACTTTTACTTTTTCTGCTGCAGGGAGGCGGGCAAATTATACTAGGAGATATTATGTAAAATATAATGTGTGCGTGAGCATGTATATACTCTGCATCGAGCTCTTTTAGACTGTCAAGATTCTCTTGTCACAGTCCGAAGATCTGGGAACGCGTGTTGTACGGGCCGGCGGTGACGATATTTTCGCTGGGGATGAACCGCTGGTAGGACCCATTGGTGATAACGGTGGGCAGAGCATATCTGTAAACGGAGAAGACGGAGATGCAAAGAGTAACTCGTTTGACCTCGCTGTTGATGGCAAGGGCGATTGGGCACTCGCTGCAGCTAGCTGATAATAGTCAAAAGGAGTTGGTACAAAGTGATGAAGAAGATCGGTCGGGCAATCGATGTGAGCTGTCTGCAGCAGCGTCACTTTCTGCCGATCAGTAAAGGCGGGGCACATGATACCGGCTCGAGCTAATCGCTGCAGCAAGGTCGGATCAATTTGCACGTAGTCCTTGGATAGATGCGTCTTTAAAGATTCTAAATGATTGATGTTAGTAAAGGATAACATCGAAAGATGAAAGCAGGTGTCAATGTAGGCATACCAATAGAAAGTTTAAGCATCTCAAAGATATGATCGCGGTGCATGGGCGATATGAGATCGACCTGGTGCCATGGATACTTTGCAACAATGCTGATTATATTCTCAAACGGCCGCTCAGCGCATTTGCGGGAGAAGTGGAGCTTGTAGTTTTTGCATACGACCAGTAGTGAGTTGATTTCTTCTCGGGTGACAAACGGAGGGCAAGCATTGCCACCTCCACCAGCGGCGGTAGACATGTTCTTGACCACTTCGGATGCAGGAGGAATAGCACAAGTGCCGTAAAACTGGCCGCGCCATTTCGGAAACACTATCTTGAGCAGTTCCTCTTGAGAGCATTCTGTGACAGTGACCACGCGGCCTTTCAACGGCTTTTGATGCCTGGTCTCGATAGCCCGCAAAAGATCGCTGTGGCTCGCAAACTCGACAAACGCGTCAGAGAGTGTTTTGCCCGTTGTTCGGTCCATCATGATCTGCTCGTTGTTGCGTGGCAGCGTTAGAACTTTTTCACTGCGCAGTCGGCAATAATGTAACTTACGTGGATAGCTTGTGCATGGATCGAAAGCGATGGAATTCGGCAGTTGCTGAAAAAGTTTCGAATATCGTTCTGCGATACATCCCAGGGAATCTTCATGTTTTTTTTTCTCACGTTAACGAAAAGCTCAAATCGTAAATATCGCTCCTCTTGTTCTTACGTTGGTCAGTTTCGCACAGGGATACGCTGGAGCCGGAGCCAGAAAATGTTGAGGATTTAGTTGCAGACTGGGTATCAATCGGTCGGTCTGGTCCCATTCCTGTTGCGCCAGGATTTGAGTCTCCAGAGTTGACTGTGGGAAACGCTTTCTACGTCAGTCCAACAATGTCCTCAAGAGTATGCGTTTTCTTCTTCTTCTTTTCTTGTATTGCGTACCTGGAGGCACACGGGGCAGGCCATGGATCCCAAAGACAAATAAGATGCAAGGCACGCAGCACATACTGCATGTCCGCATGATTGGACGTTGCAGGAACGACTTGAGCATAGCAAACAAGTGTGCAGATTGGATGTGGACTGTCTTCGCCATGTAGTAGATGAAGAGTTCACGGTAGCATCGTTTGGCGATAAGAGCGAGGTGGCTGCAAAGTCGCCGCCGTCGTTGGTAATAGAATGTTTACGCAGAATGCTGTTCCAGCAATCCAAAGAAGATGCAGTATTGGTATCGCGCTGAAACAGTGAGTAACCGTTACTGCTGCTGTTGCTACTGCTGCCACCAGAGTCAGCCGTACTGAGGGAAGAGGATGGTGTGAGGGGTGTAGGTGGCCGAATCGGGGATGGCAAATGTCTGTGGTAAGCCCAAGGCGGTGATGGCTGGTCGGAAGGACGCGGGTCAGTGCCAAAGTCTTTGATGCATTCTATCGCAGCAGCAGTGGCATTGTGTGTGAATTATCATCGCATGAAAAGGGTTGGCATTATTGCATCCGTTATACCTGATTCGCAATACATAATTAGTAGTAGGATGAGGATCAAGTGAAAGGTACAAGTGGAAAGTTCAAAAGGACAAAACAGTCTTTATATATGTAGTCTGGATGGAATGTTTCGTTGTTGGATAAATGAAAAAATCTCGCAAAGTTAGAGTAGAAAAAGCTCCACCCCTTGGTTTTTTTTAATTTTGTGTGGGTTCGCATCCGGGCTTTCAGGGTTGCACCTTATTTTGGCAGTTATTGTCCCCTGCTGGTATGAGCTCTCTGTCTCTCTCTCTCCTCCGTCATTTATCCCGCTTACTGCTCAATCTTGTTGTTGTATTTATCGTTGTCCACTTTCAATTGATCTCTCTCTCTCTCACTCCTTCCCCGTACATTAAAATTAAACTGAAATTCCCTTAATATTGTATAAAGGGATATATGGAACAATAAGTGAGTTCAATCATTTCTTTTTTACTTCCGTTTGCACGCTGCATGCATAACAACAAAAAAAGGGTCTCCCCAGGCTTCTCTATCGGTGGTCTGTGTCCCCGCGCATACAACTACATGATAGAACACTTGTTGCGATCATGATCATTATTAATCAAGCTTGGCTCTGCTGTTGCGGCGCAGCCATAGATAACTGCATGCCGGCTGCTTGCGGGTATTTCCTGCATTTCGAACCTGTCACTGCCCTGCTGCTGCTGCTGATGATGATGATGCCGCTCATGGTTCCTCGTGGATATGACGTCTGATCTGCTGTTGCTGCTGCTAGTGGTGGTGGTAGTGTACGGGGGTGGGGGTGGTCCTGCCAGCGAGAAAGTCAAAGGTAAGATATCCGATGCATTGTCGTCGTCTGCATGTGAAGCATGTCTTAGTTTCACTGCTTTTGACCACAACGTTCTTGCTGCTGTGGAAGATGACATTGTTGCTGTCCCGTCCTCTGGTACTACAGCTGCTGAGTACGCATCTGAGGTGTCCCGGTTGACAGGAGCAGTAGCAGTGTCGTTTCTACGCCGTTTTAGGCGCCACAGTGTGTGGTTTGAAGGAGGCGTCTTTCTAGGGCTCCAGAACGTGGGTTTTGTCTGCAGGATAACAGGCGGCGGGGTATACGGAGGAGGGTCGGCAGAATCCCCTTCATAAGAATCATCTACTTGGAATGCATGGTATCTTGAGCCTCTTCCAGGCAAAGTATGAGATGCAGCGTAGCTTCGTAGCCTATCCATTGAGCCGACAACAAGAAATAAAAAATGCACCAAGCCAAAAAAGAAGACTGGTTTTAATACAACAGCAAAAGAGGGGATGGCACCCTCACGGAATATAAACAAACTAAATGGCTTAATTGGGACAACAAGTAAACAACTGCATTGATGTTTATTTTGCTTTGTACTTTAAACAGGTTAGTAGACAGTAGTACTTGATCTAAATATTATCTTTGTAATTCTGAGCATGCACTACGCGGAAAGGTAGAGGCAACCTGGCATTAATAAAAGACGCAGCAGTCATGTTATGCTTTTGGTTTGCCGGGAAAGCTGCAAAGAAGGCCAAAACAAGCAAAAAGAGGGAAAGCAGCGGCATCCAGTGAGAGGACGAGTGTGATGCTTGCTCGGGCTCATACTTGCGAGCAGGCTCGAGGACCTGCTTCCTTGGCTTGGGGATCTCACCAAAGTGTGCACAGACTTGGTTCGCTGTCAATTTGCTACCCGCCAAAACGATCGGGACGCCTGTGCCTGGATGCGTCGATGCGCCGACGAAGAACAGATTGTCGTACCGGCCAGTTGAATCCTTGGTAGATGGCCGGAACCACAGCACTTGGAAGACATCATGCGACAAGCCAAGGATTGATCCTCGCCAGAGGTTGAACTTTTGCTGCCAGACACTGGGATCATTCACTTGTTCGTGTTCAATCAGCTCATGAAAGTTTTCAAGGCCTAACCGACGGTGCAAGACTTCCAACACCATGCGGCGTGCGCGCTTGACGAGTGAGTCGTAATCAGGCGTTTCACCTTGGCGCATATACCCGATAGGGACCAGCACAATCATCGAGTCTTTGCCGGGAGGCGCTGCAGAGGGATCGATGCGGGAGGGCACATTGACGTAGAACGAAGGTTCAGACGGAAGCGTGTAATTCTTGAAGATCTCATCAAAACTTTCCTTGTAAGCCTCAGCGAGGAAAATATTGTGGACATCAAGTTCAGGCACGACTCTGGATAGGGACCAGTAGAAAGAGATGGAAGACGATGTCAATTTCTTATTTGCCAATGTCCTTTGAGTCCAGCGACAGGGAGGAAGCAGGTGGTGATAAGCGTAGACCAAATCAGCGTTGCAAACCACTGCGTCGGCATTAATTACAGTTCCATCTTGGAGTGTCACGCCACTGGCACGTTTTTCCTTGTCAGAAACATTAATCTTGGCAACGGGAGCATTGTAAATAAACTTGGCGCCGTATTTGTCGCGGGCAATAGCTTCCAGTTCCTGCACAACCATGTTGAAACCACCCCGAGGATACCAGATCCCCTCTGCGAATTCCGTGTATTGCAGCAGACTGTATACCGCGGGCGCATCGTAAGGAGACATGCTAATTATTATTATTATTATTTTCTTCTCAGTTAGCGAAAACACACACAATGAAATTCTTGGGACATGCGTTGATAGTAAACTCACCCCATATACATCGTTTGAAAAGTGAATGCCATGCGCATTTTCTTTGTTTTGAAGTATTTTGATGCACGAGCATAGATCTGATCAAAGAGGTGCAACCGGAAGACTTCAGGGAAATACTCTGTCTTGATAAGATGCCACAAGCTTCCAAAGTTTTGCTTGATGGCTAGCGTAGTACCACGCTCGTAATGCACATGCGTCTCGCCGAGAAAATCCAAGAAACGGCCAAAACCATTGACACCTTCGATGCGTTCCAGTTCGGGCTTCATCCGCGTAAGATCCGAGGAGAGCTGGATAGCGTCACCGTCGTCGAAATGCACCTTGTAGTTGTTTTCGCACCGCAGGAGCTCCAGGTGGTCTTCAATCTTCTCGTCCAGGTCTTCGAATGCTTCCTTGAAAAGCTTTGGCATGAGATAAAGCGACGGTCCTTGATCAAATCGATGGCCATTGTGGTGGATAAGTGAACAACGACCACCGCTAAAGTCGTTCTTTTCAACAACCGTAACTTGGAATCCTTGACGCGCGAGTCTCGCAGCAATGGCAGTGCCACCAACACCGGCACCGATAACAACAACATGTTTGCCGTTCGTCATGAATGCAAAAGGTAATTGCAGTAAAATGACCAAGTGGATAAAGAAGAATAAGAAAGCAAAGAAAAATGAGGCTTGCTTTTATTTCTCAAAAATGTCAAAGCTTAAATGTGTATCGATCAGCGTGTTTGTGCATATTTAGCGCTGTAACACACCGAAGATGGGTTTCAACGAAGTTTCTCTGCAATGTAATTAGGAGCTGAAGACCCAGTGTCAACCAGAGCATCAAGGAGAGTGTAGCATTTCATTGTCTCCAATGCAAGGCAAATCGCAGCACTGCCTTGTCGGGAAACTCACACGATCGACCCACACTTGGCAGCAATCGACCATCCTACCGCAAACCTGATTGTTCTTCCAGATATGGTCTTTGTCCGTCACTTATCTCTAATTGATTGCTCCTACCTAGAAGCTGTCCAAGAATCAAACCACGGAACAGGTTTTTGCCACTGAAGATGTCTTATAAAAGTGGTGATAAATAGATTATCACTATCCAGTTCGACAGTTTCACTCGTTTCTTAGTCTCGTTCTTTCTCGTATATTTACTACTACAAACAAGTTTAATTCCTCCTCCCTCATCCGCCTAATATGCTCACGTACATGGAAGTTCACTTATACTATACACTGCCGGTGCTGGCAATCCTCTTCTTCCTCCTCCGTCCCTTCCATTCCTCGCAAGATCAGCTGAAATATGTCTTTCTCAGCGCCGTGGCCTTTATGACAGCCTCTCCTTGGGACAATTATATTGTTTATCATCGTGCATGGTGGTACTGTCCAAATTGTGTCACGGCAGTGATTGGATACGTGCCACTAGAAGAGTACATGTTTTTTATCATCATGTCGCTTATGACTGTTGCCTTTACCAACCTCGTTATGCGCTGGCGCCTCCCGAGTGTGTTCATCAAGTCTAATACTCCTATCCTCCAATCCATCTTTGTTCGCTTAACACCTATCGCTGTTTTTCTGGCCATCGCTGTGAAAGCTTGGGTATGTTGGATTTATTTTATAAATTAGCTGTTAGCGAATGCTTTCAAATTCACTGATCAGTTCTTGTTTCCAGAACACGACTATCCCAGATACCCGTCTTTTCTACGGCTCGTGCATTCTCTGGTACGTTTGCCCTGTCTTTGCTCTGCTTTGGTACGGTGCAGGAGAATACATGCTTCGACGCTGGCAGTCAGTCTTGATCTCTATTGTTTTGCCTACCATCTACCTATGCTGGGTCGATACTGTTGCCATCGGTGCTGGCACCTGGCACATCTCGCTCCGTACAAGCACCGGTCGGATGGTGGTACCCAACCTACCCTTGGAAGAATTCATGTTCTTTGGACTCATCAACACCGTCCTGGTATTTGCCACGTGCGCGATTGACCGCGCTCAAGCTATTCTCCATCTTACTTCTCAAGATACTACTGCTTCAAGCTTTAATTTGATTCAATTGACCAAGGCATTTTTGCTCCCTGACCAGGCTATTGATCCCGAATTGCTGCAAGACATCCATACGACTTGGCGTATTCTCCGGGAAGCTTCGTTTTCATTCTACACGGCATCTGCGGTCTTTCCACTCAACGTCCGGCAGGATCTCGGTATTCTCTATGGTTTCTGTCGTGCGACTGACGACTTGGCAGACTGCGAGCAAGTGCCTGTGGAGAAGAGGAAGCAGCAGCTAATACTCGTCCGCGAATTTGTCAAGGATATGTTTACAGAGACAGAAATCGACTGGGATTCTTACAAGGGCCGATTGCCGGACGACTGCATCGCTTCATTTCGCGCATTTACTCGCCTGCGTCCGTTTTTAGAAATCGATGCAGTGAATGAGCTCCTGGATGGCTACGCGTGGGACTTGGAACGTCGACCTGTGGCAGATGAAAAGGATTTGGTCAAATATTCCGCTTGTGTCGCTAGCAGCGTTGGCGAAATGTGCACCCGGCTTATCATAGCAACCAGTGACGTTGTTGATCCGACTACCAAGCAGTGGACGATTGCTCGCGCTCGAGATATGGGACTTGCTTTGCAGTTCATCAACATTGCACGCGATATCGTGACAGACAGTCAACAGCTTGGACGGTCGTACGTGCCTCGCATCTGGTTGTCAAAGCAAGAATATGATCTTCTGAAGAAAGGCTCTGCACGCAAGTTGGGAGATGCACGTCTGCGAGAATTGGCGCTCCAGCTTATCAACGGCGCGACAGAAATTACAGCGCGTGCTGACCGCGGTATTGAGCGTCTACCGCCTGCCTGCCGAGGTGGAGTCCGTGCCGCTTGCGCTGTTTACACCTCAATCGGCGATGCAGTCAAGGAAGCTCAAGGATACCCAGACAGAGCACATGTACGAGGGTTCAACCGCGTCTGGATTGTACTCAAGAATGTGTATGGATTCTCTGATTGGAAACATGAACCGATCCAAATGCCAAAAGAGCGAAAGGGAAAACAACGAGCTTTCGTTGTAGAGTGATGTTTTTTCCCTTCTCTCCTTATTCTTTTTCTTTGTGCATAAAAAAGGAACACGTAATAAATAAAGCATAATGTCTATTTTGAGCAAATCTGTGTTGTTCATACGATTTATTTGTCTTTCTAAACTTGGATATTATACAATCTTCTTACACGCTCCAGTATAACATGACAGTGAGTTGAAGCTAGATCTTGAACTTTAGGTTATTTCGGTTCTGGATGTGCTTTTGCAAATATACAGTAGCAGTTGGGGAAGGGTTGACAATACTTATTTATCACTACGTTTAGCAAATATTTTATGAAAGAGCTCTTAGCGGAATACGTTCTTCATGTCACAATTTGTATCTTTCGATCGCTAAGCGCAGCTACGGCCATGGTAAACTATTATGCCCGATCAGCATAATTGTGGGAAATTATTTACTTTTTGGGATCTCATGCCTTTACGTTGAACTTTGCAAGAGTCTGATTGATGACATGAATTTGTGGTCAACGCACGCATTTAAAGATATGAAATACAAATTAGGAGGCTAGTATAATACAACCAGCAGCTTCCAAGACCATTTAGAAGAGACATGCTACTACGCACGGCCGGTTCGTTCAGCAAAAAGTCGTTGCAGAAACTGATGCATTGTCAATACCAGATGATCGTGCAGTAACTTGCATAGGATCCTGGGGTTTACAAAGACGCAATACGTAGTCGATCTTGATGTACTTTTTTCGGCAGTCTCTATTCCCACGAGCTGCCACCCGCTTACTTGAGTAGTTTCGGCTCTAGATCAAAAATGCTCCCGTAGATAAGAAAGTGTTAAGTAGATGGACGAAAAAAATGTCCGATATACGACGTGACATGAATCATTTTCATTGCCATGTACTATCATTACCATGTACACTCTTTCCATAAATTAAATTCTCCCAGGTGTGGATGTCGCATTTTCCAAAAATAGATTTTGCAGCGCTGACAAATCAGATGTCGCATCTTCCGGTACAAAGCTTAGAACCTCCAAGAGTATATAAAGCATGTAAACATGTTTAGGCCAGCTTTCCTCCTTCCTGCGACATCGTGCGGTTGAAATTTCAGATCACAAGATGAGCGTCCAATTTTTTATGAAGATGGCAAGGCAATGCTGTCGTCGAATGCGGCAGACCTGAGCCCATGGACTATGTCGTCGACGAAGAGCAGTATGCTCTTGAAACGCTAAGTTCATACACACAGTATTTGCGTAATCGAACTCGCGAGAGCGATGGCCGATCAGACGCCATGCAGACTGATGACGTAAAAAAGGATGTGGATGTTTGCATGAGAGAAGCGTCGATCAAGCGAGTGTACACGCTCTACACAGATCAGGACAAAGTCAGATTCTTCAAACTGATGTTTGAGAAAGTTCTGAGTGCCTCAGCTGCCGCAAAACAGTTAGGTATCCATGTCCGTACAGCTCAAAGATGGGCCAAACAGTATGAGGTGAATCCGGATAGCATATTCGCGAAGCGTAAGAAGAATGGTCGCCGCGTATCCTTGGTCAAGAGCATAAGAAGGTCATTCTAGAGTACGTCGATGAGAACCCTTCGGTTGTCTTGAAGCAGTTGATGGAGCGACTGCTTCAAAGGTTTTAAGGGCTCAAAGTCTCTAAGAGTACCGTTTATGACTTT